>NW_028261387.1:62032492-62332492 GCF_051295495.1 Thamnophis sirtalis
AAAAAAAAAACCATCCACCAAAGGATACTCCTTGACCCTTTTTAAGATGACCTGTTCACTTTTTTAGGGAAGAATGTTCCCAAAGACCATTTGAAAGGCCTCTGTGAAGAGTTTTCACAGCATCTGTCAGTCAAGGGTGTTCCCACCATTGACGATGCCAATGCAGATTATTATGGCCTCACCTTGTGAAATTTTATGGAATTATTTTGAGACTATACGTCTCAATGAAGTTGCAATGTTTGCTTTGTTACTGGATATCTTTCCCTTATTGTTGGTTATGAAGTGGTGGGTTGGATCAATGTTTGCCTGAGTGTATGTTTCTCTCATATCTGAAGGGGGCAGTAGTCAGATCCCAGTCAGAAAGCTTTACTCAATACAGTGGTGGATTGTTATAGACCTTTTTGGTCTCTTTTTACCTCTGAAATATTGTGGGAAAAGTAGTGATCCTATTGCTGCAAAGGATTCTAGAGACAATAGATATGGAGTCTTAATTGTCAAGGCAAAATAAAGCATGGAAACTTTGGGCCTGTGGATGACTTTTGGACAGACCAGGATCTGGACTTTATAATCCTCCTTGAATTCTCAGCATTTTTTGATGCCATCGACCATGATAGCCTTCTGAATAGGGCGTTGGTTCTTACCTGGTTCTTCTCATAGGGTAGAGGCAGCATCCAGGCTGGATTAACCTTCATCAACTCATCGCGAGGACTGAGTCTGGTAAAGTTGTTAAACTTCGCCCCTGTTGCTAGGCAATCCAGCTTTTGACGAAGAAAAACTCCAGACTCAGTGGGTTATCCGTCTCAGTCATTATGTACATATAATCCGGCCATCAACGTGAATATTCCTGCTGAGGTTTCTAATGTAGAGGTCAGTCACATAAGTCAATCACATGAACAGCATAATCAATTGACAAAAACGGCCCCTTTTGGAACCAGTTCCGTGCACAAAGGGGCTGGATGCTGTCTCCACTCTATGAGAAGAGGCATCTCAGGTAAGAACCAACACCCTTTCTCCATAGTGGTGGAGGCAGCATCCAGGCTGGGACGTACCAAAGCTGTACCTGTTCCAGGGGGGGGTCTAAGACTGGTTTGGTGAAGTCTCAGCCCTAACCATTGACTGTAGCACCCTGCAGCCAAAGGCCGCATCTGCAGATGCAAAGGAGTCCAGTTTGTAATTCTTGATAAAGGCCGACAGAGTGGCCCAAGTTGCGGCCTTGCAAATTTCCTGCAAGGAGGCCTGAGCAGCCCAGGCCGCTGAGGTGCCCGCACTCCACATACAATGCGCAGTAATCCTACCTGGCACCTGTGAGGGTTGAGACTGGTACGCCAATGAAATGCAGGCCCTCAACCACCTGCCTATGGTAGGAGAGGTAACTTTATTGCCTAAGGAAGCCGGCTGGAAGGACACAAAGAGAGTCTCAGATTTTCAAAATTCAGACGTGCGTTTCAAATAAATTTTGAGAGCCCTCCTTACGTCCAAAGTGTGCCACTTATGTTTCAACGGGTGAACAGGACGGGGACAGAAATTTGGCAAAATGAGCTCCTGAGCTCGATGGAAACAGGAACACACCTTGGGAATGAAGGAAGGGTCCAGTCGTAAGACCAGATGGTCTTGATGGAAAACGCATAAATCCTCCCTGGCTGAAAGTGCCCACAATTCTGAAATCCTCCGAGCGGAGGTAATGGCCACCAGGAAAGAGACCTTTAAGGTCAGGAACCTGAGAGGAACATCCCTCAGAGGTTCAAATGAGCCCTAGTCAAAGCTTCGAAGACCTTGGGTAAATCCCAGGAGGGATATCTGTGCACTGCAGGATGCTTGAGATTAGATGCCCCCTTAAGGAAACGGCGCACCGTAGGCAGTTGATACAACGAAGGAGAACCCCCACATGTCAAAACAGATGAGATAGCCGCCACCTGTCTCCAGATGGTGTTGGGGGCTAACCCTTTATCCAAGCCACCCTGCAGAAACTCAAGTACGTGAGGGATTGTGGCCTTAGTAGGTTCTAATGTCTTACCGGAACACCAGGAGCAGAAAGATCTCCAGGTGGCATCGTATATTCTGTCAGTGGATGGTCGCCTAGTAGCCTGAATCGCCTATATGACCCTGGAGGAGAAATTGTCCCTCCTTAGGATGCTCTGGTCAAGCGCCAGGTGGTCAACTGAAACCATTGAGGGTACGGGTGTTCCAGTGACCCCTGGCTGAGGGAGATCCTGTCCTGAGGGATCCTCCAGGGTCTGTCCACCAAGAGTGTCCGCAGGTTGGCAAACCAAGTCCTGCGTGGCCAGTGGGGGGTGACCAACACGATCTCGGCCTTCTCCGCAATGATCTTCTGGACTACTCTGGGAAGAAGAGTCAATGGGGGAAAGACGTATAGAAGGCTGGGTGGCCAACTGCATCGCAAGGTGTCCACCCCCTCCGACCATTGTGCTGGGAACCGAGAGAAGAACCACAGGAGCTGGGTGTTGTTGGGGGTGGTGAATAGATCAATCACCGGCATGCTGAATCTGTCCATAATGTCCTGGAAAATCGAGGGGTGCAGGTGCCATTCAGCATTGTCCAGAACCTCGCGATTGAGCCAATCTGCCTGCACATTCGTCACACCTGAAATATGCTCCGCGGTGAGAAAGAGCAAGTTCCTCTCGGCCCAAAGTCCCAACTTCATGGCTTCGTTCATGAGGGAGCATGATTTAGTACCCACCCTGGCGGTTTATGTGCACCTTGGCAGACACATTGTCCGTTAACACGTTTGCCCGCCACCGATGGAAGGAAGTGGCAGAGAGCCAGATGAACCACCCTCAACTCCAACCAGTTGATATTATGGGTGCGGTCCACCTGGTCCCATTGGCCTTGTGCTACCTGGGCCTGAAGGTGGACCCCCAGCCGAAAAGGCTGGCATCTGTCGTGACAGTCAAAGAGTCATGGTCCTTGAAAAGTCGGTCCTTGGTGATGGCCTGAGATGTCCATCACATGAGTGAACGGGAGACCTCCACCGGGATGTGCACCTTGGCCAAGGAACAGCTTAAGAGTCTCCTCTGAAAAGGCAAGAGGAACCAATGGAGGTCTCTTGAATGCAAACGCGCCCACGGAACAATCCCAGTGGCCGACACCATGGTCCCTAGCAATTTAGAGAGGGAAGCCAAGGAACACCTCCGTGCCCTAGACACCTGAACTGCCAAGGCCCTGACAGAGTTCTGTCGATTGCGGGACAAGAAAACCCTGCATTAAGCTGTGTCGATCAACACTCCCAAATGCACCAACCTGGTGGATGGATGGAAGTGGCTCTTGGGTACATTGATTGAGAACCCATGAAGGGCCTGAATGGTGGTTGCCAGGTCCCTTTGTGCCTGCCTAGGTGACGATGATTGAATAAGAATGTCATCAAGGTGGGCCTGCATTCTAGTAGGTACCTCCCGTAGCGCCGCGACCAAGGCCGCTAGCACCTTCATAAATACCTGAGGTGCCGAGGACAGTCCAAAGGGAAGGGCAGTATATTGGAACTGCTGCCCCAGATAAGAAAAACCAGAATATGGAGGTAGGCCTCCGTTAAGTCAATTGAAGTTAAAAAATCACCATATCTGATGGAACCCAAAATGGTATGCAAAGAATGCATCTTGAAACGTTTATAACAAATGAACTTGTTTAATTTTTTAAGATCAAGGATGGCTCTCCAGCCCCCCCGAGGCCTTAGGAATGACAAAGAGGATTGAATAAAAAATAAAATAAAAGCCGGTACAGGTTGTATTGCCTGTATGTCGAGGAGATGTTGGACCGCCTCCTGCATGAGACGTCTGCGAGCTGGGTTGGATGAGATTGGGCAGGTCCTGAAGATCCTAGGGGGGTTGGAGATGAACTCAAGGGCAAGCCCTTCTCTAACAG
This sequence comes from Thamnophis sirtalis, assembly GCF_051295495.1. Taxonomy (NCBI): domain Eukaryota; kingdom Metazoa; phylum Chordata; class Lepidosauria; order Squamata; family Natricidae; genus Thamnophis; species Thamnophis sirtalis. Next base: position 62,036,369 of record NW_028261387.1, read on the forward strand.
TTGATCTAACCCAAATGTCGGAGGTGGTTGTGTCGCACACATCAGCAAAGAAGGCTAACCTACCCCCGATGAGATAACTGGCCCCCGAGGGGCTAGGTTTGGCTGTAATAACATCCCCCTTCTCCCCGAAAGGGGCGCCTAGATGACTTTATCCACTGATAGCGGTCACGTTGGGCTCTCTGCCTGGAAGAGTAACCTCCCTGCTGCCTATATCCCTGGTTGCCATAGTCTGCCCCCCGAAAGGACGAACTATAGTCCTGGTTCCAAAAGGACGAACCAAAGTCTTGCCCTCAAAAGGAAGAACGCCTGGGATAAGGAGCCTGATGATTGAAGCCCTTCTTAGGTGCAGTAGGGAGGACCTTCCTCTTCTCCTTATTCTCCACCAAATAGGGATCCAAGGCATTCCCAAAGAGAGAATTACTTTTGAATGGAGCAGAAGCCAGTCGCCACTTGTGGCGCGCATATCAGCCTGCCACTGCCGGTCACAGGAGCCTGTGGGATACCACCGAGGAAGCCATGGCCCTAGCTGCAAATCTCGCAGACAACAGGGTGGCATCCGAAGCGAATTGCACAGCTGCCACTAGCTTCACGATGTCCTGATGTGTGCTATGCAATGGGGATACGCTGTTGCCGCTCCTGTAGCCAAAGAAGACAGGGTTGGGTGAAAAAGGAGGCAGTGGTAGAAGCTCGGACTGCCCAAGCAGTTGGCTGGTGTCCTTTTTGCAGTGTGAGGTCCGCCTTCATTTCTTCTGGCTTCAGGACGTCCTCTGGAGCTCCTAGCATATGGGCTGGCATATAGAGAGCAATTACTGAAGCATCTATAGTAGGGATAGACAGAAACTGCGCCAATTCATTAGCAACATTGAAAAACTTTTTATCTGAGGCGGAGGGGCTTGGCCCAGATGTGGGAGCTGAATTAAATCCACAAATATCTTTGGCATTGGCACTGTTTCAGCTGGGAGAGACTGCTCAGAATACAAGGATTCAGCGCAAACAGCTGCTGGTCAAGGGGTGGAAGCCGCTGGCTGGGACCCAATTTTTGAGGCTACTTTGGCTTTGCCTAGCAAGGATTGGAAAAGAGCAGGAGGGAAGAGGCCTGAGAAGGCTTTTTGCTCCGTCTCCCTGCCCTCATCCTCGGATAGCTCATCCTCGAGCTCGCCCGCCTCTGATTCAGAGGAATCATCCTGGTCCTCCTGATCAGATACCACCTGCCCTGCAGGGGGCACCACTGGAGTAGGAGCCGGCGGAGTTGCTACAGGGGCAGTAGCCTGTCTTTGTGCCAGGGCATCCGATTGTTGCAACCCTGCTGTGATGCCCTGTGATATGGCACTGGCAATAATATCTTGGAAGTTAGGCAAATACATAGGATGTGCCTGGCCCAGAATTGCTGCGCTGGAGGTGGATGGGAGCATTCTCTGGGCAGCTGAGAAGCATGTCATCCCTGACAGGCAGAGGGGCCTGAGGCTCTTGAACAGGCCCCCAGATATTTGAGACATCAATAGGGAAGATGGCCTCCTGGGGAAAGCAGCAATGATAATTGGCCTTGAGCTAGAGGTGGCTGATTGGATGGCTGGGTGGAAGAAGCCTTTTTACTGGCTGCTCTCTTATAAATACATTCTAGTGCTTTGTCCTTTTGCTTTTCATAGTGCGAACTGGGCTTAGATGTCTTTTTTGATTTTTTTTGCTTTAACTGCAGTGCGCACTGTTTTCTTACTAGCCTTGCCCAATTCCCTGCCATCAGCTGTGGAGGGCTGGGGGGGAGGAATAAGGCACCGAGGCCCCTTCAAGTGACTGAATTACTTGTGCCTCCCCAGGCAACTCTGGCGCCGTCGTGGAAGTTTCAGCATTAAGAGCGGCCGCCATGCTGACCACTGACAGAAACTGACAGGAACCTCTCAAAATGGCAATTTGTGCCCTTTTTAAACCGCTGTAGAGCCCGCGCTAAAAACAATAAGATTGATATTGATGCTGTTCACACAGTAACTTTAGCAGTGCTCATATTAGTATTTTTGTGATTTTCTTCCCTTTAAGTCTCCCTCTGGGGCGCTCCGCCACAGCGTGTATTTTGATTGTAATATAGTCACGGAGCTGCCGCGGTTCGTCGCTCAACTGTCTGACAGGAGCAGCGGAGCGTGTTCCCAGCAGGGAGCCATGGGAGCAATTAATACCTCCGATGGGATGAAAGGGCAGTTAGAAATGTGAAGCCGAAGGCAAAGCAAGGGGCGTCAATTTTGAGGCGAGGGAAGCCGTTTGCAGTAGTTACAGTCGCTCCAGCCCTAGCGACAGCCTACGTGCCCTGACAGGGCTTAGAGGCTCGGACCCCATCCCAAATCACTGTCCCTGCAAGGCACTTCTGACTCACATCTGACTCCAGATACATAACAAAAAATATAAAGTCCAAATCCTGGTCTGTCCAAAAGAACAGAAATGAAAAGAAATAACTGATATGCATTCAGAAAAAAACTATACAATACATGGCACACAAAAGTTTACAGGAGCTTAACCACTACCCTGCCCCAGTATCTACAAAATGTAATGTTTTCAGTGAGGTCATGGAACATCATCAGAGTAGGAGCCATATAGATTTCTGGGAAATACTATTCCAGAGCACAGGCACAACAGTGCAGAAGGCGGGATTCCAAGGCCCCAACAGATAACATTGTTTAATCAAGGAAACTCAAAGCATACCCATTCTGCTAGATCTTAACAGATGGGCAGAAACAATTGGAAACAGATAGCCCTTCAGGAAATCTGGCCCTGGGCCATGAAGGGTTTTGCTGGGGTAACCTGAAACTTAGATGTATTAGATATTTTTTTTTTTTTCTGCTTTTATTATTTTTTATAAATACCTCAAGGTGACAAACATATCTAATACTATATGGAGATTCTCAGTCATCCAGGCCATGGTTGTGCCAAAGCTACTTTTTCAAAAGGCAACTGGACTTTCTTGTTTTCCTCCTTCAATCAGAACTGAAGAAGCTTCTTGGATGAGAAGTGAAACGTTTTCAAGGAAAACAAGCAAGTCCAATTGCCTTTTGTAAAAGAAAAAAAAACCCTTTGGAATATCTTATACTCCTCCCTTCTCCCTATGTTTCCTCACAATAGCAGTCCTTTGAAGTGAATTGGGCTGAGAGGGAGTGACTGGCCCAAAGTCATGCAGCCAGCTGGAATATTTTATGTTTATATCTTTTAAACTGGCGAGAATGGGTGGCATATAAGCAGAGTAATTTTATAATTCCATAACTGGCATTTATTATTTTTATTATTACTATTATATTTTTATTTTGCCTTTTATATAAAAATAGTATATTGCATAATCATGCTGAATATATCCAGATGTGATTTCCAAGAAACTAAACTCAAGTTATTGCTGCAATGGAAGAACTCCAGCCAAACTGGAGATACTGAAGACAACAATAAACACTTACATTTTTTCAATGAGCTCTTTCTCATCCAAGGCACCAGCCAGATCTCGCTTGTTCCCAAGAACTAAGACCTGCAAAAGAGAATAGGGCAGTGCTCTTAGTCTTATACGTGCAAGCTGCAAAGTGCTATGGAACAGTCTGAAGTGACTCCATTGTTCAAACATGATCTATCTTGTGCATCAGGGTTTTCAATACACTTTCTGAATTCAAGAATTTCCTTTATAATCCAGGGAAACTCTGCCAAGCATGTAGTTGGAAAACACACAACTTGGCTTGAAAGAGAAAAGATAATAGGAAAGCTGTCTCTACAACTATTTAAAATACCAATTTATAAAATGCTATGTTGACTTTATAAAGCCATATATTAAAGAAGCAAAACATTGCCTTGCTTTAAGGCTAATGTAGATATTAATAAAAATATTAGCCATGTAAAATAATTTAAGTGGTTCACTTAGAAAGACATTCATGGGAAAATTCAAATGCACATGGGGGGCATTTGATTAACCTTTAAATGTACTCCTGGGGGCAGCCAATACATCCTTTGTAACCAATAAACAGAAAGTTGTCTAGTGTCCAGATATGCTATTAAAACCTAGCTACCCAAAACAGTATCTGCTTCTTTTCTCTGCAATTACTTCACCCTTGGCAATGCTCCCTATGGGCCAGTTCAAATGGCAGCATCCTGATTGATAACTGTTTTGTCTTTTAAAATATTATCTGGACCATACACAATTCTTGACTACCTAATTTTCAGGAGCTATTCTCATTAAGATTTTGACCATGAAACTCTCTCCTAAAGACATCATCTACCTCTCATTTATTTTGATAAAGACCATACTTATGGTCTTTAGCACTAGTGAAAAAGTTGAAGGATCTGGCAGGCAGTGGAAATTACAAACCTTTTAAAAGGCAACATAGTGCATATTTGTGTAGGCAGCTGGTTTAAAGAAAGGAGTGAAATGACCTTCTCCATATATTTAATATAATTGCAAATATGTGTTACATATTTACATTTTTTTGCCTTAAATAAGCTATTTCACTGTCTAACTAAAAAAAATGAAACCCCCAAGGAAAGGATTTTAATTCATAGAAGGTAGAAATATTCGAGTTGCACTTAGATTTACATATATCTTTACAGTGTGTGCAATAATAATACAGTGTGTTACTTCTATCTTCTATTTTCTATCTGAACAGTAGCCAGTCGGAGCACTTTCCCAACTCTGGCTCTGTGTCAGGCTCTGTTAGCATTTGGATGGGATCATCAGGACATTCCAGAGCTATGGACTAAAGTGGAAAAAATAAAAACAGTCTGGAAGAACAGAGTAGCAAGCTCCTTCCTTACTATCGCCAAGAAAACTACATGATTATATCCATGCAGTCATCAGAAGCTGAGAAAATATTTAATTCTGGATGGGCTAAAAAACTATTATTTACATTAGTAAACTTCAGCCTTACTTTCTAGGAACTAATTCTGTGAAAATTTCCTTTTTTGCATTTCAAACAAGAGGGACACATCTATCTCCTGCAATGTTGTAAAAGTAATTTCTGCCCTTTACTTACTTTTGCAGCACAATCCTTCCATAAAAATGTACACATCCTAGAAAGAAATATCTCACGTGGAATAGTCATGAAAATGAAAAGGAGCTGGTTCCAAAATCTAGATTGTAGTTTTTGAAAATAAATTACATTAAGATGATTTTTTTTTACTCAATCCGTCATATAGATTAATTTGTATATATTTTAGCCTTTCCAGAATTGGATCAACTTACAGGAATGCCTTGGAGTTGTGGTTTATCAAGCAGGTTGTGCAGTTCATTCTTTGAAGCTTCAATCTTCTCCTGATCTGCAGCATCTACCATGTATCTAGAATGAGACAACACATTACTACTGAGCTGGAAAGGTGATAGAAGCAGTTGCAGGTGGCAGCCTAAGATACTATGTAGGAGCTTAATACAACTTCAGCTAATCAACAGTAAAAAAGATAGATTGTTCTGAAACTTTATTAGTCTCTCATTAACTGACTGGTTACAAAACTTGAATTTGGACAGCATCTTTATTCACCTTTTTCTGTGAATACCTTAGAACATGTGTGCTACAGGTGGCACGCCGAGCCATTTCTAATTGGATGCATGGCATTGCCCTGTCAGCTCCTGTGTGCCTGCGAGTGCTGGCCAGCTGATTTTCAACCTTGATGTTTGGCCATTTTTCGCCCTCCGGAGGGAGAAAAATGGCCCAATGGGCAACCCGGAAGTCCATTTCCAAACTTCCGATTTGGTTGTTGGGGCCATTTTTCACCCACCCCAGGGTCCTAGAAGCCTCTAGAGCCTGGGGATGGCAAAAAACGGACCTACTGGGTCACTGGAAGTCGGAAAATGGGCCATTTCCGGCCTCCAGACGGCCTTTGGGGAACGGGGGAGGCAGTTTTTGCCCTCCCCGGGTTCCTAGAAAGCTTCTGGAGCCTGGGGAAGGCAAAAAAACGGTCCGTTTCCGGCCTCCGGGGGCGGGGAGGCCATTTTTGCCCTGTCCAGGCTCCAAGAAAGCTGTGCGCGTATGCACGGGGCAGCAGGGGTGGGTCACACGTGTATGCCCTGGGGGCATGGCATCGGGGGCATTAAATTATGAGGGTGGGCATGCGAGCGCACGCATACTTTTGTCATCCGAGGTGAAAAAGGTTCACCATCACTGCTTTAGGAGGTACTTACTGTCCGTGTGACACTTGGATTCTAGTGCTACAAATATGTGTGTAGAAGTGCTTAGGCAGGGCTGAACATACTTTGAAAAGAATGTATTAGACATGCTTGAGACCTCGCACAACACCTCTCTGCTATTTATTAAAACAAGCAGTCTCCATCACAACTTTAAGAAGCCCACTCTTAAAGCAGCACCACAGAAAAAAATTAGAACTTGCTGAATGAATAATAGAGAAGTGTTGTACTTACTCAAGATCAGAAACTACTTCCTTCTCAGACTTTTCTAAAGTAGGCACAATTCTACTTGTACAATCTATAATCATATGCATTTTAAGATTACTTTCATTAAAAAGTATAAATGACACAGAAGAGCTGTATAGAGTAGACAGGAGGTTTGTCAGATATTCTGAACCATATCTTGGTAAGAAGTTACTAAAGTTATTAAAGTTCTTAAGGGTTGGTTAGGAAAAGAGATAACAGCAGAGAATGAAGGCGGTATTGTAAACTATTGATTCTGTTTACAGATACATTCAATATAGACGACATTTTGGATTTTAACAGTCACTTATTATCAGCTTCTTAAACTTGCAAGAAAACAGAACCTTTGCCATTATTTAGGCTTTAGCTCTTACTTCATCTTAACAGCTTCCTGAATTTGCCCATCTTTCTACCTTCATTGGACCATTCTGACTCACGACCCTTTTCAGAACTGCAACCACCAACAACCACCCCAAAGGAAACTGATAAGGTATTGGGTAATTCAACAGTCAGCTAATCTAACTGTTGGTTGCACACAGCAATTTCATTCACCACAGGCAAACTTACATCTATGTTCAATTATTCACTAGATAAAATGTGCTAGGCTAGTTCTATTTAAAAAAAACAGCAGGAAGCAAATATAGGACAATGTCTGCAAATTTTCTAGATTCATTTTTATGTTATAGAAAAACATGAAAACATTATGCTATAGAGTGGTCAAGGAGAATCCAATAAATAAAAATCCAATTTTTGTTACTGGATACTGGATACTGTATTGAATACTGGATACTTGTATTCCAATATCCAGTACAATATTTTGAACAAAGCTGAATTCAACTGAGTTTGATCTTCACAAACCCAGTTGAGAAGTAGTCCAAAATCTGTTCTACAGGAAACAGAAACCAAGACATTTTCAGAATAAAGAAATACAAACTATCAGTCTATTAATATCAAAGATTATGCTAGATGCCAAATGTATCTACAGGCTGAGCTTCATAATTTTTAGGACGCAGAAATGTATCTTTTTGATTATGCTATTTTATACAGTGCCACATACTGTATATTAATATCCATTGCATCAGGAACCAAAACTCAGTTTGGTCCAGAGTCCAGATTAAGCTCATTTACTTGATAGCAAGGGGATAGTGGATTATTTTGTAACATTTGCCAATATATTTGAACAAGGGCAAAGAACACTATCTACTGGCTTGCCTATATGGAAAGGGAGGCCCAAACAAAACAGAGTTAATTCAGCATGTATATCTGAAGAAGTAATAGAGGGATTGGCCACTACTGGACGTTGCACTCACTGATAAGGGAAAAGACAACCATGGGTGAAATAGAACGCAGCTTCAAAAAAGAGTAGTCTTGAACTGGATAGTGTTCCGTTATATGGATTTCAATTCCTAGAATTCCTGTAAGCAGTACTAGAATTGAAAATTGTGTGAATTTCTAGTTAAAGGCATTGAGTAACAGGAAACATCTATTAATTCTGCCCTTCAATTTTTTATTATTACAATACAGTGCCTGGTATTGATGGAGATGCTAGTGCGGTTAAAAAAAAAGTAGGCTGGAAAGACTTCAAGAAATGGTTTAGTAGTCTGAAGTGGAGAATTTGAAAAGCTTTGACTGTTCTCAGAAAGGAGACCATAAGCTACTTTCTCCAAAAAGGAAGAATAGATTAAAGTGATTCTGTCCACATACCCTAAGAATGAGTGCGGTTTTACAAAACTTAGTATTAAAAAGAACAAAATAAGATAACTTTTCTGAAATGGTAAAATCTTCAGCGGCCTATAAGAACTTGGCCCTATAACCTACCATCAGATCTTGAATTAAATGGGAGCCTGAAGAAGTTTATCTCCTGCAGCACTGAGTGTATACGCAACTCTTTGTGTCAAAGTATTCCAATACAAAAGTGGTTTCTTTATGCATGACATATGAGAACAGTAAAGATAAGAAAATACATCCAATGGTTACAAGAATATTCTGAATTATGGGTGTTTAAGAGTTCAATAGTAGGATTCCATAAAAAATATTGTCCTATAAAGAACACAAATCACACCAATTTGTATTGGTGTGTCAAAGTATTCATGAAGTAGGAGAAGTAATGTCAAAAATATTACTGGCCAAATAATGCACATTATTCACTTTATGTGATATATGTCACCATAAAATGCACAATGTTTTAGTATTATGTCTTTATTGTACTTCTTCTTGATGCCTCTGTGGTATGTCAATAGATATCACTATGAATAAAAATGAGAAAAAAATCAGCAAACAGTTTTATCAGAATGAGACTTGAAAGATTTAAGGACAGATTCTTATATTATTCCAAAGGCTATTATTATTAAGCATACAACTAGTGCAAAGGACAGAGGGACATTTTCAACATTACTATCATCTAATTCACTCAAAATACCTTGACATTAATGAAGAGAATCTGCTTGTAGAAAAGACATTAAACAGAAAAGACAGTTGATATAGGAGGTGGAATGTAAGTAGTCCTCACGTAATGATCACTCATTCAACAACCATTTGAAGTTATCATGGTGCTTGACAAATAGTAGTCATAGCTTGTCCTATACAACTTGACCGGGGGGGGGGGATGAGACGGGACTGTCACATGATCAAACTTCAGTCTATCCACATTTACAACCACTGGGTGTGCTTTAATTCCCCCTCTTGCCTATCTTCCTCCATTTCTGGCATTTTGGCTGTCCTGCACTCAGTATCCCTGAAGAGTCATGAAGTCATTTAAACCTGAAGGGCGGTAACCAGGGGTGAAATTCAGCAAGTTCTGACAGGTTCTGGAGAACTGGTAGCGGAAATTTTGAGTAGTTCAGAGAAAAGGAAAATACCACCTATGGCTGGCCCCAGAGAAGAGTGGGAATGGAGATTTTACAATATCCTTCCCCCAAGACTGGGGAGGGAATGGAGATTTTACAGTATCCTTCCCCTTCCATGCCCACCAAATCATGCCCACAGAACCAGTAGTAAAAAAAAATGAATTTCATCACTGGCAATAACTTTTCCACAGGGCAGGTCCCACAACAGAGAAGGCATGATGCCTAGGTCCATTTAAGACATTATTTTAACTACTTGAAACCTGCCTTTTTTGTTAGATCTTCCTGCGCAGGCTGGAGCAATCTGTCATTCAGGCCCTTTATAGATAATCTTGAATTGTATCCAGAAGCTTCTTTGGTAACCAGTGCAGTCTGTGCAGCAAACACAGATATACAAAAGTGCCTCCGTAACTACCTGCACCACCATATTCGGCAGCTGCAGTTTCCAAGATGTCTTCCAGGGCAGTCCCATATTGAATGCATTGCAATTGTTTACATGTGAGGTGACTAGAACCTGAGAGACTGTCTATGGAGATCCTCAGTCATCCAGCTCATGGTTGTCCCAAAGGTGCGTTTCAAGAGGTATCTAGGCTTTCTGGTTTCCCTTTCAAGACATTTCGCTTCTCATCCAAGAAGCTTCTTCAGGTCACTTTCTTGTCAGAAAGTCCAGCTGTCTCTTGAAAACGAACCTTTGGGACAACCTGAGTGACTATGAGAAGAGATGCATGGTCCAGGCACAACTAGCATATTGAACAAAATCAGGGGAAAGCCCCCTATCCACAGTTGTGAAAAGGGGGAGGCAAAAGTTTGTTATGATGTCTAACCTGCGCTTACCCATACTATAGTTAAAGAGGTAGAGCTAATTGCAGGTTTCCATTGTTCCTTGTGCATTATTCCTTTCCCTTTATGGGGAAGCATCAAGCACATCTTACTTACCATACCCTTAGTATGTAGACAAGAATTACTTACACTATTGCACTGACACCACGACAATACCTCTCCCACATGCTACGAAAACGAGGTTGACCTCCAATGTCCCAGAGCTATAAGGAGGTAGAAGCAAAAAGGATGAGAAAAGAGGAGGATATGAGGCCTTACAAATAGATTTACCCATAACTTGCATATGCCATACCCTCATACATATCCTATTTTCCTAAGTGTATTTATATGATACAATTCTCCCCACTTACTTCGTGGACCATGTTCATTTATAGCTAAGAAAAATAAAGCTGGAGGATTTCCAAGATAGTCCAGAAAATGGATTCCTCAGCTGCAATTCTACTTCCTACCTAGAAACATTCTCACATTCATAAAACATGCAAAACTCTTCATACTTCATATGTATTAAATACATATCCAAAAAGATTGAAATGATAGGAGACATGTGCACTAAATTAACACATTCATATTTTTTTCTCATTGTAATACCAACTATTAATATGTTGCTGACACTCCTTTTCAAAATTCCCACTAAAGTTCTTTCTCACTGAAGTCCCCCTTTTTCCTAAAAAGCTGTATAATAAATCATCTACATAATCTACAGAAAAATTGTCTTAATAAACAAGTGTCAATCAATCTGCCCTTATTTTAGCTGAGTTAGCCTAGAGTTGGGAACCCATGCCTCAAAAACAGGGTACAGCAGTCTCTGAGAATAATATGGACCACAACTAATCTGTAACAAGTACTAAAACCATCGTGCTCTGAAAACCCACTTCCTCCAACTGAAAATAGCCCAACATTTTAGTAATGTTCCCTCCTGTCCTGCTTTAAGAAGTCACCCTGCCTTCATCTATAGAAAGGTTCCTGTTGCATAGTCCTCTAAAAAGTGCAGCTTAGTCTTTATAGCATACTTCCCAATCTCCTCCAAATCAATTTTCATCAACATCTATCAGAGCATCCAAAGGCAAGAGAGTCATCTTATTTCAGTATGATTTTACATGTGAAAGAAGCAGATCAATTTTAATTCCTGTTAATTCAATTTAATTTCTTAATCTGCCTGGGTGGCACAATCTAGAGCAGGGCTGTCAAACTCCCGGCCCATGGGCCAGTTGCATCACGCACTGGCCATGCCCACACTCAGTTTAAACTAAGGGGAAAACAGTCCCGAAATGTCACGTGACGACGCCATGACAATGTGAGTCTCACAGCCCTGATTTAGAGTATCCCAAACACTATGTCTGAAATTTAGTCAAGATGTGTTGTATCTTACCTTTATAGTTACATTTCCCTTGGTGATTTTTCTCATGTTGAAGCCCACTGTTGGGATCATATCTTCATTGAACTGTCCAGACTAAATTAAAAAAATAAATAAAAGATCAGTCATTTGTTAGAAATGTCTTCCTGTTTAGCTACAGCAGCCTTATCCTTATAATGGGAGAGATATAATAGAAATCAGAGGACTGAAGGGATAATTCCTAGATAGCATAAGAATGGCTGCTACTTTTTTTCAGATAGTCAAGCATATTGAACAACATATCAAACAATAATCCCATCCAGTAAATAAAGTAATTGGGAGGAGAAAGAGGAGAAGAAGCAGTCTCAAAGACCTGAAGTAAAAGCTACACCAACTATCTATATGGATAGACCATAGACAATTCTTAAATAGATCAAGTGAATCCCATTGGTACCCCAGGTGTTCATTATACTATCTAGTATGAAGCACTTGGTGTCCTCAATTAACAAAAAATAACTGTCATGTTATTGTTGCTATATAGCCTAGTTAACATACAACTATAATTAAAATTGCAACTAATACTCATATCCATAAGATGTATAGGAATGTAAACTTATCTTAGAATTTAGAATAGAATTTATTGCAATCTGCTTATTATTTATCTGATTATTTATTATTATGATTCTATCTTCACAAAAGGGGGAATTATTATTATATTATAAAAGTATAAAAATGAACAATGTCAAATGAAAGATAAAGGTTTTTCTCTTATTGTAACTTCAGTTGTCCTGGATTTGTCTTCCATATATCTTGTAACATTTGCCTCAGAATAATCTTAGAAATTAATTTTATCTATTCACTGCTCTTTTTTCAATAATTTACAAGTTAAAAATAACCAGCATTTAAACATTTATAATTTTAAATTTGGCAGAAGAGATTTAAGAATCTTGCAAGTATATTGAAGTGTCAGCAATGAATTTATCTAATTCTGATTTTTAAAATGGAGAGCTTTTAGCCTCTGGCTTTTAAAGATTTGGCACATCAGCAAATCTTCCATGAGTCTCAATCTCTGTATTTTCTCCCTCAGCTTTTCATTTTAAAAGGCATGTCCTGATCTTGCCAGAGAGATAATAATAGACTGCTCAAAAGCTACATGCTTCAATAGGCCAACCAGCTTACACTGCACTGGGATTTAATGCAACATGCTACTCTAGACCTTTTTATCCAACAATGGTAAGATTTTACTTAAGCAACAGACTCACATATCCTGGTTTTTCTGTCAATATTTGTTTTCTAAAACAGACCATTAATACTGAACATTAGAAAATTTTTATTATGATGATATTCCTAACAGAGGAGATAAGCAAGAGTTCAAAAGATATTTGAAAGACACTGTGAAAATTTAAGGCTATCTTTCCCAAAAACGGCCCCGTTTTTTGTCAAGAAAATTGCATGCATAGATTTATGGAGGCTTATAGAGTGCTCCTGGGGGCTGTGGGGACAAGGTTGAGCAAAAAACGGCCCAATTTTCGCTCCTCAGTCCCCAGGAGCTCTCTGAAAGCCTCCTACAAGCTATGCACGGCCATTTTGGTGAAGAGGTGGGGCTTCAAGAGGCAAAAAATGCTGTATTCGATGTATAAGACGTACCCAGATTTTCAGCCTCTTTTTTGAGGGAAAAAGGTGTGTCTTATGCTCCAAAAAATACGGTAGACACTATTCCTTTTGAGATCTTGAGTTCTTAGTGTGTACTGGGGGGGGGGCTGAGGGGAGATGTATGCAAACACACACACGCACACACACACACACACACACAAAGCACTGGAGAACTAAGCAGTGGAATACCCATCCTGACATATATAAAGACATTTTATATATTTTAGATCATGTATTATTTCATGTGTGGATATATTCTATATAGTGTCTATCATATATTTGAGAGTATTGCAAAGAGGAACACCTGGTCATTAATTACAATAGCAACAAACAGCAAATCCTCGGGGGAGGGCCTTCTCTGTGGCTGCTCCGGCCCTCTGGAATGATCTCCCCGTGGAGATCCGGATCCTCACCACCCTTCAGGCTTTCCGCAAAGCCACGAAGACCTGGTTGTTCCGGCAGGCCTGGGGCTGAAGAATTTCCAGCTCCACTTGAAATGTTGTGACTGCTGTTGTTTTTACTTTGTCTTTGGTCTTATTTGTATCCCCTCCCCCCCTTTGATTGTTAGCCGCCCCGAGTCCCTCGGGAGTGGGGCGGCATACAAATTAAATAAACATTCAACATTCAATAAATCCAAACTTTTAGTTTTTCCCATAAAAGACAAAATTACAAGTGCATAATTGACTCCCATGAACTGGAAAAAAAATAAATGTTTTAAATATTTCGGCATTGTTTCAGGGGTCTAGAAAATTAACAGTCCAGGTTAATTCAGTGACTTCTGTTGCCCATAGGCAGACAGCATTATGCATTAGCTATAACAAAATTTTATACCAGCAAGGGGCAAATTACATTCCAGTAGCAATTCAAGTGTTTATGGCTGTTTATGATTAAAATAGCTGCCTAACTATTGTATTGTATACAGTTTAGCCCATTTAGAAACCTACAGTCATATAAAACTATTCATTTGAGCCATTTATTTGTAATTCTAGCCAAAGACCATTTTAAAGAAACTTAAAAATTTATGAATATATGTTGTTTAATTTTTACAGCCCAATCCAATGGTTCAAAGCACACAGAAAATAAAAGGAACAAATATAAAACCAAATGTCAAAATGCCACAGCAGTTAAATCAGGACACAAGAGAAAATAAAAACATTATATTGTATGCTGTCTTTCAGCACTAGAAAGAGTCAAGACACCTGTGCCCAGTTTTTTGGATTACAATTTTCACAGTCCTTTTTTATTCATCAAAATTGCTAGGGTTTATGGGAATTGGAAGCCAAATGACTAGTCTGCCTTCCTTACATGAGTTACTGAGTGGTAGCCAAAAATATATTACACCCCAAATTTAATCAGGCAAAGCAACTTCCATAATTCAAGAGCTCTCACAACCTATTCATATGCCTTGATGATTTATCCTTGGCATGCAGGTGATACCAAAATAAAAGCATGCTCAGCAAATTGTACAGAAGTAAAATATACCTGAATACTGGCAAGCTCAATAAAGCTGCAGCTAGTTGTAACAGAGATACAGCCATGCTACAGAAACACAGCATATTTTTATTTCTATGTATTACAATGGACACTTCCAAAATGAGATTTGCTATCTATAGTGACAAATGTGACACAGCTTCCAGCATCATCTTTTTTCCCCCCAAATATAACAGTGGGATTCACATGTTTCCTATATTCATCAGATGGTGTGAGTACAGGTGGCGCAGTGGTTAGGGTGCAGTACTGCAGGCCACTTCAGCTGACTGTTATCTGCAGTTCAGCGATTCTAATCTCACCGGCTCAAGGTTGACTCAGCCTTCCATCCTTCCAAGGTGGGTGAAATGAGGACCCAGACTGTGGGGGCGATATGCTGACTCTGTAAACCGCTTAGAGAGGGCTGAAAGCCCTATGAAGCGGTATATAAGTCTAACTGCTATTGCTATTGCTATAGCTGTCTGGAACTGTGCCCACTTTCCTAGACCAGTAATGGGCTACAGCTCAAGGGTTAGGGACCCCTGCTCTAATGTACATGTGCTTGATCAAATGAGTGAAGACTACACTGACAGACCTTCACGGTTTTCCTCAGATTCATTCAATGGTTGAAAACTAATCAAAGAGAAAAGCAACCTGTAATTAAGGAGAAACTTCCTAACAGTGAGGACAATTAACCAGTTGTCTTCTCGTTAACCTATAAATAGGTTCTCCGGCTTGAACAGGGGGCTGAAGTAGAAGATCTCCAAGACCCCTTCCAGTTCTGTTCTGTTCTATTCTATTCTATTCTATTCTATTCTATTTTCTATTCTATTCCTACTTAAATAAAGTTAAGAAATAAATTCAAGCTATTATAGCTGCAAAGTGTATAGAATTATTTCTATACACTTTGCATCTTTGCAGAATTTCAGGAGAGTAGGAGAAAGTATAAAACCTATCAACATTTCTATCATTTTACAAATAATTTAGGATTATCAAATGTTCAGATTTAAGGTGTCATACAAAATAATGCAATTTTATAAGGCTAGTCTATATTTTACAGCTAACTGTAAAATAATGCAAAGTAACACATAGCTTAATCTAAATAACAGTTAAATGTAAGAGCAATTACTATTATTTTCTGTATAAATGAAATCCAGCATAGATAACCATGTCAGGGATGAAAATAACATGAGGCATTTTTTCCTTTAAATATGCTCATTCATATAGCATTTCGTCACCTGCATAGGATAAATATGAGCAAGGTATTTTTACTCAGCAAATTAAATACAATCTATTGAATTTAATTCTGAAAAGCCTGAATTCGTGCTCACAATCACAACAGCAAATACAGTTCCCCAAAATAATATTTTAATTGCTGTCATTGGAAAAGGCCTAATCAAAATCCCCTCCTTTTGGAGAAGCTCATACAGTGCTACCTTGGTATTCAATTGTTTTGAAACTCATCGAATTGGGTACTCAAAATTTTGACAAGAAAATTTTGTCCCAGTACTCATCATTTGTTTGATACTCACTGCACAAGCTAGAACTTGTTTGTGTCGGCTGCCTTGTGGTTCATTACATTATTCTTTATGGGAAAATTTGTTTGGTAGTCATCATTTCTGGTAGTCATTGTGTTTCCTATAACCAATTAATGTTGAGTACCACTGTACGCTAATACATACACAGAAGCTTTTCTTATGCAAAAGCAGAAGTGTGTCTCATGGTGTGCAATCTCTTAATAATAATCCTCATACCACCTTTCAATACAAAAGAAGATAATTGTGCAAATCTTCTTCATAACCATAAGGACAAACAAAAACTATCCTAGCATAGAATCAATGACAACAGACAACAATGGATTCCCAAATCTGCTTTATACAATCAATATATGCTGTGACATAGATTTCCCTTAATGGAATTCTCAAACTGAGATTTTCCAGAGCTGCAATAATTTAACAGCTGTTAATTTCAGATTCACAGATATTCAATTATTGGGAAATTTTGCCAGTACTGGTGGGATGCTTGCAAATCTGGATAGAATGTTTATAGTGCTTGATATAATTATGTCTTGAAGATACTGACAATATCAGATTTCTCATGTCATCTCTGCATATTTCTCTCTGTTTAGCAGCTAAGATTTTCAAGCCCTTGATATTGCCTAGGACTCATATATCTGCTTTAATAATATTTACCTTTCAAAGTGATATCTTTTATAGTGTTGTTTTCATACATAGTTTTATCCATTTGTTATGTACTGGCCTGGAAAATTTGTCCCCTTTTTACATGTCCACAAAATGATAGGAACTTATAAATGCTGGTATCTGGAAAATTCAGTCACTTGGATTACAACTAGCTGATAGTATTGTAATCTTATTTTATAGTTAGTAATCTTAAAGATACAAAGTATCTGTTTAACATATGTTAGCAATATACACTTAGGATATCTATCGTACTAGTTTAAATTACAGAGAGCAAATATTATGTGCAATTAAAAACAGAATGGCACTGAAATGTCATTGAACAATAAATGTCTAATTAATGCTTAATTAATAGCACAACCATGATAATTCTACTGTTTTGATCCTACAGAGCAGTCGACTGAGGACAAGCATGTGAGAGAGGAACATATACAGAAAGGGCTGCTCTGTCAGTCTCTCAGGCTACTGCAGACAGGGGAAAGACTGCAGGGAAATTGTTTTTCATATCAACTCAAACTGCAAAACAGCTTCAGATATAATTCTGCAATTAATCAAATTCATGGAAATAGAAGCAGGTCACTATTCCAACTGATATTTAAAGGAAGAGATGGATAAAACTGAAGGCCACAATTGATCTGCAGTTTATCATCACATAGAACACACTAGAACCGTGATAGTGAACCTATGGCATGCTCTCTGTGGGCACATGCACTGTCGCAAACTGATCTTGTGCGCAAGTTTGTTAATAAAAATAAGAACTTCATATCAAAGAAGAAAAAGCCTTAACTATTGCTTGGTACAATATTCAAAATGATATTCTGTCATTTGTATTACAGTAGTTGCAACCATAATCCAAATCACGAATTAACTCTGACCAAGAGTTAATCTGCTATGTAAATTGATGTCTAAATCAATAAACTGTTGTATCCAGTTCTAAGAGTTAGGGTACAAAAAACCCCAGTCTCAGTGGAGTGGTTACAGTACAGTATTGCAAGCTACTTCTGCTGACTGCTAGCTGCCTGCAATTTGGCAGTTCAAATCTCACCAAGTTTAAGATTGACTAAGGCTTCCATCCTTCCGAGGTGGGTAAAATGAGGACTCAAATTGTTGGGGGCAATATGCTGACTCTATAAACCACTTAGAGGGGGCTGTAAAGCTCTGTGAAGCAGTATATAAGTGCTATTGCTATTGCTAAGTGCTATAAGTGATCCAGGAAGATACTGCAGGACAGGCCCAGGACTGCTCCACCTCTCCCAGAGCCATCCTATTCCCTCTTAGGCACCCCATATTTCATTTAACAACCCAGTGGTAGCTTAATGACAACAACAAAGAAAACCAGGACTGCAATCATTAAGCAAAGTGATCAAGTGAGCACTTCGTTTAATGACTGCAACAATGTACAATCATAATTCTAGGCTCAATTGTTGTAGTAAGTTAATGAATTTATAGGCATCTATAAATTTCCATCTCAGCTACGTGACTCTAGTAGGCTCACAATTAAAACAGAATAAAAACTATAAAAACAAGAAGTTACAAACAACAAATATGATATAAAAATAGCAACCAAGTAGACCTGCAACCACCTTAACAAGCCATGATATGAGCATTCTGATGCTATCAGGGCCCTAGGCTCAAGGACAAAGTCTTTTAATGCCTTGTGAAAGGCCAACAATGTCAGGGCAAGTTCAAATTCTGAAGGGATGATGTTCCAGACAGTGGCAGAAAAAGCTCTCTTCCTGGATCCTGACAAATGACATTCCTTTACAGACAGCACCTGGAGCATGCCCTTCCTGCCAGATCTAAAAGGATGAATAGACACATGACTGAGGACAGCTAGTACCAGAAGTAACCCATAATTTTCCTGTCAATTAAGTGTTCAAATGCCTTGCTAACCATTTGTTAAGAACATGCCCTCATGATGCAGCCTTATTCTCCTCCTCCACCAACAGCTGTGACTGTCTGTATGTTAAAACAGTGTTTTCTATATCCTTAGTAACATACTAGTTGGCCCTGCCTGCTAAAATTACAGTTTCAAAAGCAACATTTTAAGTTTCACAGGCAAGGCCAACAAATGATTGCAGTTATATTGAAGAACACTCCTTTGTATTTACTAAAAGTGACTATCTTGGTTATTTGCTATCTTACTCCTTTTATTGATGTTTGTGTGTGTGATCTTACAAACATTGCGTGGAATCATTTAGAATTATTGTCCACTTTAATTTCCTCACTGAAGAGGAAATCCTCTTTCCTTTGGTAGTTATAGCACTGTTGGGGAAGAGGTCTGTAACTTTACATAAATAATAGCTTCAGGAATAAATTACTTGGGAGATCATATATGTGCAGAGTTCAATTGAAATTATTGTAAAGATATGGCAGAATTTCAAGCTGCTGCTTATGTAGTCCTATGTGCAGTTTCCTGTTGATCATTAAAACAGCTTTGTCAGTATCTAAGTTGACTGAGCATAACCACGCTTTTCCTACCCCTACATCTCCTCCCCTGTCTGCTTACATTTACTATCTTCATCTTTGCTTTTTGCTTTTTCCTTCTGCAAAAATATTGATGACTTTAGACTGAGTCAGCATAGAAAATGCTCTGACACATGTTCCTGCATGCGGGTTTTCCTAGGCTGAAAATACCTCTTATCCACAGCTATCCTAGAAGGACTTGGGATAGTCCCACATGGCCTGGTCTCTATGTAAAAAGGGGTTTTATAAGATAAAAATCCTACATTTCCTTATCTTAAAGGGACAGAGGTGTAAATATTCTGCCAACATTGCTCCACACTCGAGGTAAAAGAAAGTGGCAAGGTTGATTGTCTTGTTTAGCAACTATGTAGAGTTATGACAGTGATGAAATAACTTTATGACTAATCCTCTCATTTACAAACTCTGCAGGTTTATAAAACAAAAGAAAGCTGAAGTAAGATCATAAGCACAGTGATGGTTTCACTTTGCAACACTTAATGACCACATTGTGGATTCCAACAGTGGTTGCTAAATGAGGACTACCTGTAATGCAAGAGGAGTCAGGTTTGTGATCATCCATCTCAATACATACAACTTGTTCAAATGACCAGGCAAGCAAGAGACTCTTCTACAAGAAAATGAAAGCGTGATCATAAATTAGAATTTTACAAACATGAAAACTTTTGATTTATTCCTGATGCTATATTATATATTTGGTATTTAAAATGTGATCACTTTGGATGAAGCTAAATTGTATTTGCTTCCATTCCAAAGAATCAGTTTAAATACCGGAAAAAGCAGTAAGAATCTGTTGCCTGTCAGTTAAAGCAAAGAAACTGTTACATCTTGCATAATGATGTTGAAATCATTTCCAACTTTATAATGCGGAACATCCTGACACAAACTCCTTCTTGAATTGTTGTAGTGATTATACAAGGACTTGAAAATTCTTTAAAATAATGAAAACTTGAAAGGAAACATGAAAATCAACCATTACTGTACTATATGAAAGCAACACTGACTTTTTTTCTCTTCACATCATTCTTTTCTTTAAGGTCCCTCTGCCTAAACTGCATAGACAGAATTTCACATTTATCTTGAAAGGTAATTCTAAAAGTTCCATTTAATTTTTAAAAAGCAAATATTGCACAAAAAATCTGCACACAAAAGTGACTGTTGCTGATTTTTTAAAATCTTGCATAGACTTGGATTTCCTGCTGAGCTCCCATTGCTATTATTTTTCAGGTGCCAACTGGTCATCTATATGTAAAATAGAATAATTTTTCATTCCATTCAAGCATATTTATTTAAAATCAAGATCAGGCATTCTTCCATGAGCACATTAGCAATACTAATTTTGCCCCTTTTTCAGACGCTTACCATAAACTACAAGGCAACATTATATCCCAGTATGACACCAATGGCACTGAGAAGAGTGCATCTTTTTGTCACTTCCATCCATCTCAAGTTACACATTACAATTAAAGCACCTGATCTAAAACAGAGATAGATTAAATTAAAACTATTTAATACCAAAAAATTTTCCTTTCAGCAACTGATCACAATTACCAGAGATAAAAGAGCCAGTTTTCTTAAATGCTTTTAGGAGTAAAACATCCTAAAACTTAACATTCTTTGTTTGAGCCTGTATCTTCTACACCAAGTTCTGATCTTGGGATTTAGATTTCACAAATCTGTATTTTGTATAATGCAAGTCACCTAAAATGTTACTATGTTTCCAGTGACTGACCGTTTCTGCAATAAGGTTATAGGGTTGTATTAGGTTTGTTATGTGCAGATTAGCACATATCCCCACTATAGCAAATCTGTTTTTAGAGACATAATGGTGATTTCAAAAGCATTATGCAATACTGTATCATTTGCATACCAACAATTCATTCAGTGAATCTTAGCAATATAAAGGGGGTGGAACAATTCCATTTTAATGTCATGTCAATCACTGTCAAACACCCCTATGAATTCAAGTCCATCTAGGAATTTAAACCATCTTTCAATTCCCTTCAAATTTCATTCCAATTTATAAGACACAACATAGTGGATCATGGACTGACTTAAATGATATCATAGCTGTGCTGACACCATGATACATATAAGAAATCACATGATTTAAAACACTGTTTTTCAGTCAAACTGAGCTTGACACTTTCCCCTTATCCCTGCTTTATTTTGATTTCTTATCCCGGCTTTATCATTTTTATAAATAACTCATGATGGTAAATATATCCAGCAATATTCATCAACTTTGTTTCTTATCTCCATTTTTTCTCTCCATACCCTAACCATTAATCCCATTTTCTCAAAACTGAATCTTTTCCCTATTTCATACTTTCATCATTTTTGTGCCAAACTGTCTTTTTGTAATGGTATATGAGAAAAACCCTGGGAGACAGGGCAAAGAGATGCTGTCTAGGGAAGGGTCAGGTAAGAGACAGCACAGCTCACACCTGGATAGTGAGCAGGGCAACAGGCTCAGAAGGAATCCTCCTTAGTTTCTGAGGCTGTAAAGGAAATTGACAGAATTTCAGATTTGCAAGATTCTGTTAATCTGTAACTTTACCATAAAGTAGAATTGGGTTATCTGGTCATGTTTCCTGTCCGGCCTACTTGATAAGAATGATACTGTGCAAAGCTCATTTGTCAGCCTTCCATACCTACACATGCCTTACATGAGGTAAAATCTACACAGCTCTTCCAACCCCAAAATCAGCTCTAATTCAAAGAAAACTGAATTTGTCAGCTTCTATTCATTCTCAGATGGTACTTCTGTCTCTTGCTCCTGCTATCTTCACAACAGGCAAGGAAGTAAAATAAAAAAGCAAAATGCGTATAGCTAATGATTTTTTTTACCTGACACTGAAATAGCAACAATGACCAAAAGAGATTTCCCTTATTCCTTTTTGTACCCAAACTGCAGCTGAGTCTTCAGAAATGGAGGAGCACAAAAGGCGAAATAAATAAGCAGATTGCTCCCACTGGTTGAAGGGTCTTCTTCCAGGTTTCAGCAAAATTACAAGAACACAAAGTAATCATTCACGGGCAAAACAAACAAACAAAAAAACCACTGTTCACATGAAATTAAACTTCACTTGAGGGATATTATTTTAAAGTATGCCTCTGACAAATCTTAAAATTTCAGAAACTTGAAGTTACTCCTTGGATCTCATGCAATATTGAAAAACTACAGCTAATGTACAGTATAACACACCAGGCCAATCACTGTCCTTCCATTTAACTTACCTCCAAGGAATTTGAGGATAAAGCGAGAGTCAAAAACATTTATTTATAGAATTGTATATCATTCTATCTCAAGATTCTGGATGGTACAGATGCTTTAGTTACTTTTTGAAGGTTAACATAGGATACAAATGTGATAAATAAAATATTTATTTTATTTTATTTTATTTGTATCCTGACATTATTTTTACAGATAGCTTAAGATGGTGAACATATCCAACACAACATCCTTCTTGTATTTTTACCACAACAACAACCCTGTGAGGTGGATGGGACTGAGAAAAAGTGACTGGCCCAAAGTCACTTAGCTGTCTTTCATAGCTAAGGTGTTACTAGAACTCACTCTCCTGTTTTACCCTAACCAAAATTGACTCTCCAATTTGTTACACCTATTCTTCAACAATAATGGAGAAAAGGGTTATAATTATGAAAAGCTCCACCACCTACTTTCCACCACAACCTTTTAGCCCCTATATGGTATTGTGCATGTTAGCTACCCTAAGGCCTATTCGATATTGCCTTACCTGAACATTTGTCAGGCTCCGACTTTGTGCTAAAAAAAGAAGGGGGGATTTCTTTACACTGGTGCTTCCAGATGTGACTATTTCTAAGATTAGCCTAAAAATTAGCCTGTAAATTTTTCCCTCTCCCAATGAGCTCCCTGCTCATTTGACATTCAAGACTTGTTCAGTCTGTTTTCCTGAAAAAACTTTGGACATATAGAGAGCAAACACAATGACATCAGATGTTCAAAGAGCAAAACCTGACTTGCTGAAAATGAAGGGTTTTTTTTTAATTTGTAAAAATAATTTATTTGCTAATTTTTTAAAGAAAGAACAAGTTTGCTTAAAACACACTTATAAATGCCTTACTAACACCATAATTAACATTTTAAAATTCTACTCAAAATTCCCATGTCCCATTTTTTAAAAATTCTACAATACCCAGCCTAAAGACTGCTTTCTAGCCACAAAAATATGTTCACAAATTACATGCTTTCAGTTACAGTTAATGGAATATAAAACACTCTCAGAAACAACTTGCTTTTTTTTTCAAAACCAACCTCTAACCCTAACCCCCCCTCCTTACACAAGTATATATAGAGAAATTGTATACATTGAAAGGGAAATTATGTATAGCATCACTTAAGAGTCTGCAGCTCTCAAGTGTCTTTTACTATTGCAATAAAGACTTTGAGAGAGCATGTGTCCAAGGACAGTCAGTCTGATTTGCAAAATGGCTATTGTATTGGTGTTGATGTTTACAAAAATCATGCTACTCTAAGATGCAAATGTGCTCTAGCTTGCCTTATATGATGATGATAACTATAACAACAATAACAACAGCAGCAGCAGCAGCAGTAGTAGTACTAGTAGTAGTAGTAGTAACTCTAACACTATAACCATGATATACAATGCAACAGTCTGTTATTTTTCTTACCTGCTTGCAAGGAAGAAAATTACTGGACAACAAATATTTTAAGCATTTAGTATACATTCTCTTTATAATCTGTACAATAAATCTCTAAGGTGGATCAGTATCATAACATTGGTACAATATGGGTGGAGACAGTCAGACTAATGTATCTAAGGCCACATTATTCAATACATTACTGGATGAGTGCCATGAATGAAGGATTTCTCAATCCACACTTTCACATATGGCATGAACAAAGACATGAAATTTCACATTACACCCACACCAGATTTTTAAAGACAACTGGATATGCATTCCAATCAAATTATTACTAGTTACTTATTTAACAATTTTTAAAATAACAGGTGTTCTAGTATATATATATTAGAGATCTTGTCTGATAAGTCACTCTCTCAGGCCAAGCTAGCTCACAGAATTATTATATGCAAAAATAGGAGGCAGGAGTATTAAATATGTTCTCTGCCTTAAATTGTACATTAGAAAGGGGAGAATAAAATAGCTTGGAATTGAAAAATAATCAAATGATTCAAAGTGAAGATTGTGCAAAGAAGCAGAAGAAACAATAGATCATGAACTCAGTTCATGCAAGAAGATCATACAAATTGAGTGTAATGAACAAAATAAAATAGTCAAAATGATTCACTGGAATATATGTAAAACATATGTAAAAAGTATTACGTGGCAGTAATGAGAAATTGGTGGGAACACAGAGTTGAAAAACTGGTTAAAAATGAGAAGGTTAAAAAATTGTAGGATTTCAGAATACCAACTGATAAAGTCTTGGTTCATAATAACCAAATTTAACTGGTTGAAAAGAAGAAAGTGTTTTGGGGAAATATTAAGAATTGACTTTGATATAACTGGGAAAAACATTAAGAATTGACAAGTTGCAGGAACAGGTTAGAAAGGATTTATCTTGATAGTAAAAGACTTTGCTCAAACAAGGCCTGGAAATATGTTTCACTACCTTTAAATCAAACCACTAATGGGCAGAAAAATTCACTTGGTTACACCAAGAATAATCACTAAGATTATTCTAAGATCCACTAAGATGCTCAATTTACAACCACAATTGGGACTGGAAATCGTAAGTTGTTTTGCAGTCCTAAATTAAGACACCCACATTGGGCAGTCGTTAAACAAATAACAACAGTAGTTAGCATGGTCATTAAGTAAACTGTGATTGTTAAACAAATCCATTGTCTTGAATGGGTGGAGGGTTTTTTTGCCAGAAATTGGCAAAAAGCGATGAAAATCACGGCCAGTCCTAAAGGTGAGCCAATTAAAGTGCCAAAAATCTGGTCACATGATTGTGCATGTGGGTATGTGACATTTTATGAAGGGCAGAAGTACTTTACAAGCTGTAAAGTACTATTCCAAGGCCGTCATAACTCAGGATAGTCATAAAACAATGTGTCCTAAGTCAAGGACTACTTGTCTCTTTCTCTTCATTATCTTATAGATAAAAGGAGATGAGTATTTTACTTATCCAAAGGTGTCAGCTAGATAGCATTACTTATCCAACTTGATAATCAAAATACTTGGATGGTACATTATCAGAAAATCCCAGACCTTTAGGGTAGATTGAATAATCAAGAAACTACTTCAAGAAAGTATTGTAATGGCAAGCCATCTCTATATGATTGACAAGAAAATTACAAAAACATAGTCATGAAGTCACCAAGAATTACAACTTAATTCAAAGAAAAGATTTTTAATGCCTCGGATAGTGTAGGAAAGAAAATTAATATCAAGCACATTAAAAAATGCAGGTACAAGAAATGGCAGGGACCCTCACTAATTATTTGCAATATCCGTGGTTTGTCCAATAGCCAGTGCTGAATCAGTGAGCAGTAACAAAGCACATCATGTTTCACAGATTTTCCTATTTAGCATATTATCAATTTATTCACTCAGATCTCCAGTATTCAGAAAACAACATCGAACATCTTGGGAAATTATGTAGCAATAACTACAAATTTCCAGAACAAACAAAGCAGTAACAAAAGAGAGAATACCAGTTAGCATAAACTCTAGAGCATAGATTTTATTCAAAATAAAGTATCTGAAAATATACCTTTTAATTTAGAAACATGTTAAATTTGAGTTTCCAGTATTAGCTACAATAAATTATTTACAATATAAGTTAAAATATTCTGCCCCAAAACACAAAAATGCCAGTCATGATTTTTTTTAAATAAAGAAAGCTTGTCTCTACTACTGCATCTTAAAATGGCTCCATTAAAACTACAGTAATGGGAAAATATAGTAGGAAAATATGCAATCTTCATGCCTACTGTTTTCTACCAATTAAAATGCTCAGTATTCAGAGAAGCTGCCACATGAATTTGATCTGATCCATGCTTTAGTTTTCTTCCCAGGAAGAGGATAAGATCGAAGAAGTTCAGTTTTACAACTGACAAGACAACAGTATAAATATGAAGGAATAAATATGCAGGGCCAGCTACGTGGGAGGCCCTGAAGACGGAAAGCTTTGGATTGCTATCAGTATTCCCAATGGTCAATGTTCTCCATCCCATATGCTCTCTAATGTCTTCCTTGGCCCTTTCCATAAATGCATACTTTGAAGCCATTACTGCAGATGCATAGGAGGGAGGCAGGAGAGAAAAAACCTGCAAGGCAGACGAAGTCAAAATAGCCAGAGTAAGGATATTTTCTGCAACTGTACAGTTATCGTTCCTCAAAGCAGCCTCTTAAAATGCATTCCTCCAAGATATTTCAACAGCAAATCCTACTGTAATGTTAAATTCACTTAAAATAAAAGATCACTCACACACAGATGCATGGCACATACATAGTGTTAACTGACATATTGATTGGGAAAGATGGGAGATAAAATTACCATTCACCACAGAAGATGAAACAGCATCCTTCTGCCACCACCCCACCCCCTCCAGGACCTACTCAAACATACATTTCAGGCACCACAAAAGCAAGAAGACTATCAAACCAATCAAATGCAGAGGGGACATTAAGAACTGAAGTATTAGGATACATTAGGATAATTTAAAAACAAAACACAACATTTGTTTTTCCTTTTTGTGATCTCTTTCGCATCTCAGGACCACCATCTGAGACAGTGGGTGGGGTAGTGGATAATGTGACCTGAAAGGCTTTGCTCATGTTGAATACGCTATTTCCACTGATATTGTGGAAGGGCAAAATAGTGTGAAAGGAGAGCAACTACCCTTTTTTTGCAGAAAAAGGGAGGATTTCATCACTGGGAAGAAGAGGAAAGGAAAGCAGCAATGTCCCCTTATTAGAGAAGTGGGTAGATGGCTTTCCTTGAAAGAATAGGGTCTGCTGATGGAGGAGGGAGGGGGCTTTTATCTTTCCCTGGGCGGAGGAAGGCCTTTAAGGCTGAGAGATGCTCAAGCATGAGAAGGTGGCAGCGCCTTCATCGGGGCCGACGTTCCCCAACGTGGTGCCCACCCAACACTCCCCGGGATCACGGCACCAGCACTGTGAGCCAAGGCATCCGAAGGCCTAGCTGGCAATCTTGGGAGCTGGAGTCCAATTACACCTAGGCACATCTGGACGGCACGGGCCGGAGAAGAATGCTCGGTGCTACCCCCACCCCACCCTCCACCGGCCCCCGCCGTGATGCTCGCCACCCGGCATCTTACCGCGATCACGTTGACGAAGGTGGTCTTGCCCGAGTACTGCAGCCCCACCAGGGTCAGCTCCATCTCCTCCTTCCAGAAGAGCGCCCGGAACCAGTCCAGCAGCTTCGTGAAGAGCGCCAGCATCCTGCCTTCGACTCCCGGCCCCGATCGTTCAGCGCAGCCAGGCCCAGCGCCTCTACTCTTCCCCCCCGGAACGATCCGGCCTTGCCGCTACAGCCGCCGGGGTCTTGAGCTCGCCTCGCTCCAGTCGCTCAGCAGCCGCTGATGGGTGGGGTCAGTCAGCAGCTCTCCGGCCGGGGTGGAGCCGCTGATCTCGACGGTCTCTGGCGCTCAACCCAGCAGTGGCCTCTAGAGAAGCGGAGGACTCCGCGCCGAGGCGAGGACCTCGATTCCTTCTGCCGAGGCCTAGGACGCAGTCGGACGTCAGATCTACTTTGCTTTGCGGTAGAAGCTCAAGATCCGCCCGAGCCAATGGCTGAGGCAGGCTGGCGTTCGTCTGACACACGCCAGCGAGTCACGTTTCAGGGGGTTGTGTGAAGCCGACCGTGTGATTAATTTATGGTTTACCGGCCGTACGGGGAACCTTCGGAAATTAGCTTAATTGAATAAATCACGGTTAAATTAAATCAAGGGTAAATCTGTTGTGCAAGAACACAGCCATTCGGGCAGCGCTTGTTAAAGCTCGGAATTGTTGCACAAAAACCCATTTCAGAGAAATGTTCCTGTTGTAAGAGTAAAAAAAAAAAATTGCAGATGCCAGTTTGCCACTTGGAGCTTCATTTGTGTCCCACTTGGTAAGTACAGGCTATTGAGGAGGAGGCAAAAAACTAGGGCCTTGAAACAGCCATTGCTTTATTGCAGAAAGAAAATCCCAGCTGTCTTGGAGAAGGTACTTACCTTCATCCCTTACCTCTCAAGGACTCAGCAGTTTGGGATTCTTGTTGCCCTATCATCAACCTTCTCTTTTGCAGGAAGATGGTAGAGAAGCTAGTGGGATGGTAATTACAAACAACCTTGGGAAAAGCAGATTGTCTGGATACACACACAAACACACACATAACCCTCTGTCAGGATTCAGATCTGGATCTAGATACAGCACAATTACTGCTCTAATGAATAGTATGTGGTGGGGTTTATGACCATCCCTGTCCTCTAGATCTCTCAAAAGTCTTTAGTACTATACTCTCAAGGGGACACGGTGGCTGATGAGGTTAGAATGCTAGGCTAATGATTGGCAGCCTTGAGTTCAAGACCTGTTGCTGCTGCTGAGTGGGGTGAGCTCCCGTTACATGCTCCAGCTCCTGCCAATCTAACAGTTCGAAAGTGGGCGACCACAAGCCGATAAATAGGTACCACTTTGGTGAACAATTTCTTGGAAACACGAAAGGCACTCCCAACTGGGCGTCCCCTGGGCAACTGGTAAATCCTTTCCACGGAAGCATTTGGGTGCTTCCAACACAGAACCACAATATCCTTATTAACTACTTACAATGGTTGAAAGATTCTACAGGGAGTCCTTGACTTACAACCATATGTTTAGGGACCATTAGAATGGCACTGTAAAAGTGGCTTATGACCAGTGCTCACACTTATGATTGTTGTAGTATCTCCATGGTCACATGATCAAAATTCCCGTGTTTGGCAACTGGCATATATTTATAATAGTTGCACTATCCCATGGATTTAGTCCTATCTATTTGAACCTATTTTCTCCATACTACAAATCAGGAGTTCCAGTCTTCCTCAAAGGAGTTACTACTATGAAGTCTGATCTTGAGTCTGTTGGAATATACAAAAGTAAGAATACTGCTTGATAGAATTCCCTTTCCCTTGAAATGCAGTTCAGTTCTTCTCATCTCTGCTTCAGGAAGAGATTAAACACTTATTTTTATACTCAAATGACTCCTGTTAGGATTCTGGTTTTACAATTGGTGCGTTTGGATTTTTTTCTTGCTGTTGTTTTATTATTGTTGCTTATGAATTTTATATTTTATGGAGATCTGTATTTTTGTAATTGTCAGATTTTATTGCTTATGTTGTCTTACAAGATTAACTAGAAACCTGGTTTTACTGGGAGAAAGCAGGGTTTATATATGGTAAACAAATAAATATGAATACTTAATCAAACCAAATCATCTAAAATTCAAATATGGCTAGCATTTACTCATGAATTTTACAAGCAGTTTTTGAAAAATATATGTGACCTGTTTGTGCAGGTGTGACAATTTGATGGTTTCAACTTGTTGTCTTAGGAAAAATGGCAAAGAAAGACAAATAGCAGAAGCTACTAAATGAAGTGGAGTCAATCAGTTTAAATGTTATGGTTCATTTGCCATCTGAAAGATTGCTTTAATCAGGTTTCATTCTTCAATACGGTAGTGTAACTGCATGTCTTCCTTCAAATTATGCTTTTTCAAAAGCCTTTAATTTCTGCTTCCAGCTATAACTCTTGTTTTCTTCACTCTTGCCAATCAGGGTCAAAAGACACTTCAATTCTAAACCGTGAAGAAATACAAGGTACAACTTATCTTTTGAACTATTGCCATACTGTAAAACAGAATTCAGTTTTATGGGATCTTTGATTTCTGTTTTTAAAAAGCGAAGCGCCATCAACCAGATAAAGTAAAGGTAATGGCTTAAGAGATAAAGCCAGCTGGTTTCTGCACTCCTTAAACTAAATCCTGAATGATCTGCATACTATATAAAAATACAAATCTGAATTAGCACAAATGAGGAGTGTTATGCTTTAATTATAGGAGGAGTAACAGCTATTTTGTTCCCACTGAAAAAAATTGAGCTCATTGCCTTTTCCAAATCCTTCAAAAACTAAAGGAAGGCTGTTATTTAGTTTCGACCAATCTGTATCTTAGAAAGTTAGGCAAAATAGCATTGTCTCTGGTTAATTATAACTCCAACCTCTCGACTAATCGAATTTATATAGCTGCCCATCTCACAAATGTGATCTTGGGAAGTCTACAATAAAACAAATGTTAAAAACAAGTATAAATAACTTCTAGAAATAATTAACTATGCATAAAATTGTGAGAGAATGGACCCACATCCTATATAAGTAGTCCTTACTTACCAACCACGTTTAGGACTGTCAACTCCATTGCTTAAACAACATGGTCAAAGTGAAATGCCATGTGGCGTGCTAACTTACATCAGTTCCACCTGCTATCATTAAGCAACTCACCTGCAGTTGCTGAGCATGTTACATAACTGCAACATTTGCAATTCCTGTTTCCTTCCCAATTGAGTTTATTTTTAATTATTTTTTAATTATTGAATTTATATTGCTGCCTATTTGCACATGGCAACTCAAGGCGGCTTACAGAATATAAAACATCATTTAAAACAATAAACTGAAAACAATAAAAAGGATCAAATAATATAATAATATAATGTAATGTAATAATATATTATATTAATTATATTATATTATATTATATTATATTATATTATATTATATTATATTATATTATATTATATTATATTATATT
Organism: Thamnophis sirtalis; assembly: GCF_051295495.1. Lineage (NCBI taxonomy): Eukaryota > Metazoa > Chordata > Lepidosauria > Squamata > Natricidae > Thamnophis > Thamnophis sirtalis. The sequence goes on from NW_028261387.1 coordinate 62,067,384, forward strand.
ATATTATATTATATTATATTATATTATATTATATTATATTATATTATATTATATTATATTATATTATTATTACATTACATTACATTACATTACATTACTATAATATTATAATATATAATAACATAATATAACATAACATAACAAATATAATCACCCCTTGCCCCGGTGACGGCAGATCTCATGAGCCATTTAATGGGCTCCATCCCGTTCTGGGTTCCCCAGGCCCACTAGCAAAACCAGATCTTCAGCACTTTCTTTTGCTTGTTGGAAGCCCGCTGACAAGATTGAAAAAGGCAATTATGTGACTGTGACTGTGAGAAGTTGCAAACATTATAAATGTACACCAGTTGCTAAGTGCTTAAATGTGATCACATGGCCATGGGGACCCTATAGCAGCTTCAATTTTGAGGATCTGTCATAAATCACCATTGTAATTTTGAATAGTTGCTGAATGAGTGGTCAATAAGTGAGGACCACCTGAATACAATATAGCCATCTTGTAGGCTCCCTGTCTCTAGGCAATTGCCCAGGCTATAGGAGAAACCTTATTTTTAGAGATTTTCCAGAAAATTAATATGGTTGGAGCTAAACATTTCCAGATACCTTCCATGACAGAAAAGGTTCGTCCCCTGGGCATCAGATGGAATTTTTTAGCAGACTGAACCCATAACCTATCCTTCCTGCCAGATCTGATGGGACAGGTAGATGATATAACAGGGGAGATGGTCCAGCAAATGATCTGGTCCCATTTCATGTAATTTTAAAGCTCTAAAGATTCTAGAAAGATGGAAGACCAATGCTCTTTAGTGATTTTATTATATAATGACATTAACCATACAGCTATGAGTAAAATTCCTGTGATATTTAAAATCTTTAAGAATAAGGATTATCTTTCCACAATATTTATGCAGTAATAATGCTGGTTAGATTTACAGAACAAAGTAACCTTTTCACTAAGTCTACCAAATGGGAAACTTGTTATTTTTAAGCAGTATATCTGCCATAAAACTATGGCACCTCCAAATAGTGTAGCATTATGGCTGAAATAAAAAAGAATGTATTTTTAGAACATCTTCTTTGGATGTGACAGAAACGAGGTCCACCTTCTCCATTTGCATAATCCTGTCATATCTAAGGAAACTATTCCATTTCCAGAACTCAGCTCCTAATCCTTTTCTTGCCTGAAAGAAATACAGATAATCCTCATTTAGCGTCTGCCCCAGATAGCAACTATTACTATTGCCATTTACAATGATGATGATGAATGTATGCATTTAAGATCTTTGCAGCATCTTTCTTTCTCAGTCTGGTATTTGCCAATACAGTGAGTTAGTATGCATTATCCAGTGCCTGATCTGTGTTTTTTCTTTTGCTTCCAGCCTTGAAGAATAGAGAGATTGGCTAAACAAGTGATCTCATTTCTCCCTAGCAGTGTACAGTATTCCTAAAAAGTATTAACCACAGGTGAACAAGCACAGCTCTGTGATCTCAATTGTTAATTAGAATAGAGGGCTTAGTAGGTTTGCAGCTGGTGCCTGAAATTGATAAGACCCTGATCGGTTTCATAAAGGTTTTGTTTGCCTCCTAAGCAGTTTGCACTTACAGCTGTGAAATGCTGTACAAAAAAACCAGCACCGGTACATCTTTTTTAATCTATATTTCCGATTGTGTGCCTGCTTATTCTCTTTGCTTCCTCTGCAATAAATACAAATGCAACCATCAATTCTCTTCTTGCTAATGATCGCAGTGTTGAGGTGGATGAGTTTTCCCCATCTGCCTGGCTTTCTCATAGTTGAGTTTGTATCAATGGTGGGATTCAAATGTTTTTTACTACCGGTTCTGTGGGTGTGGCTTTATGGACGTGGCAGAGGAAGATTACTACAGTTCCTCCTGTTCAGGGCAACAAAAGAAGATCACCTGGGAAGCAGCAGGGGCAGGGCCAGCCAATTTGCCGGTTCTCCAAATGGTTCCACCACAAATGCGCGAACGACAAAAGCGCGCTTCACTAAACCGCGGTGACAAAACCGCGCCAACAAAACCGCACGCCGAAGGAGCGACGAATGAGCCCTGAAGCGCACCAACAACAGCGCGCCGACAGAAGCGCGCTGTAACCTAACCCTAAACCTAACCCTAAACCTAACCCTAAACCTAAACCTAAACCTAAACCTAAACCTTACCTTAACTTAAATCGCGCTTCTGTCGGCGCGATGTTGTCGGCGCGCTTTTGACATCGCGGTTTTAGCGCCGTGGTTTTGTCTGCGCGCTTATGACGTTCACGCTTTTGTCGGGTCACGCTCCAAACTACTCAAAATTTCAGCTACCAGTTCTCCAGAACCTGTCAAAACTGGTTGAATACCACCTCTGGTTTGTATCCTGGGAAGAAAAAAGACTAATAAAAGGGAGACAATAAATAAATACTTACCCCTTCATACAAGTGTAAACAATGCTAGTTTAAAATACAGTATGCAATATCTTCTTCCATATCTCATCTGTAAACAAAATTTTAAGGCTTCATCATTTCAGTATTGATATCAGCAAAAGTCCGTTGAAGGTATCGCAGATAACAACATATCTATTTTAGCCTTGATCAAAAAACCAACTTTAAAACCTTTACTTTTACTTCTGATAGTCTTGATCTTTAGTCCCTTTAGGGATTGGATAGAACTTCAGAGAAAATATTAGAATCGACCAAGATTTAAGCATGGTAAAGGTTTTGGGAAGCTCATCCTTTGTGTTCAGGTGGCTGGATGCCCCAAAGCCTAGCAAGAGTCAAGTGAGGTTTGCAACCTCCCAATAGCCAGCTGATTAGAGCAGAGGCCCAGCTCCAGTGGTGAAATCTAATTTTTTTACTACCGATTCTGTGGACATGGCTTGGTGGGAGTCCTGTGACTGGGTGGGCGTGGCTATGTAGTCATGTAACTGGGAATCAAAAGACAGAAACTCACTTTAACAATGTCCTGCTAGAGCAGGGTTGGACTAGATGACCTCTAGCTCCATTCCCCTGGATTATCCTCTGAAGCTGCGTCTAGTGCCAGGTTTGTAGTCTTTCCTTTCTCTCCTTTTTCCTTCCCTTCCTCTCTTTCTTTTTCTTTCTTTCTCCCTTCTTTCTCCTTTCTTTTAGGGAAGTCTGCTGGGAGCAAAAACGGATACCCCACCCCACGTTTCCAGAGAATCTGTAATTAAAAAAAATGCTTAAAATGTTTTTTTTTTTAAAGTTCCGAAGTTCAGCTATGCAACGTTCTATCGTCGGAACTGTTGATTTTTATTTTTTTTTTAACTTTTTAAAGTATTTTACTACCGGTAGCATTTTACCTCTGCTCCCACCAAAGCTTGTTTGGAACATGGTTTTGGGCCCTAATCTAGGCTTTTCTTTCCTGCTGCTGTTTTTGGCTTTTTGCTGCTTGTCTGCTTCCTTTATGGACTCTGCTGGTAATGGGATTCCCGGGGTTTCCTCCACCCTTGAGCTACCCCATGCTTGCTTAATGACCTGCACATTCATTTAATGGTGATTTCAAGGAGAGCAAGGAGGTGGCGGCATTAAGTGAAGCTATCTCATGTAATGGTTGTCACCATTTGTGACCATAATGGGCAAACTCCATTACAGTCATAGATTGAGGACTACCTGTATACATACACACAAACAATCCTACATGCTATCGATTCCAGGAGACCTTGTCTATTATTCTTTGAAATACTTCTAAGGTGATTCAGGCTAGTTGATTTGGAAAATCCACTAATTTTTAGGGTCAGAAAGAATTGCATTGCACTCCTTTTAAAATTGCAAACTTCCCTTCATTTCATAGTTTCTCTTGTTACCCTTGTCTCAGCATGCAAGGACATTCATCTGCTCTCCAGAACCAAAAAGAGCATCACACTGGTTTGTATTAACAATAAACTGTGGAGTTGAAAGTTAATATTTTTTAAAAGTAAATGTGATTAATTAGGACTTTGATTTTTATTTTTAAATCATGTGTCCTGGGTCGATAGGAGATTACATAGAATCAAAATGGTTGGGATTTATGATGCCCTTTGATACTGTAATTCAGTTTAAAGTGATCCCGAGTAAGAAACCATAAAACAAAAAGGAACATAGACCAGGATTGATGACAAGATCAAGGCGCCAGCTACAAGACTGAAGCTGATTGACTATTGCTGATACAGACTTGGGGTTTTTTCGTGTCTATGTAATGTAATTAATTATTCATGACTGTTGATGCACCTTTTTAACTAGTATAATACTACTATATCATCTATTGTTGGGGCTGTTGGTCCATTTGGCCAGAAGCTCATTGATTACTATAATAGCGTGTTTTAATAAAGAAAATTGGTTTCAGTTCTCCATTGCTTTGGTTCATTTTTCAGTAGACCTCTTTTTTCCACAACAATGTGGACTATTCATGGATAGTAAGCAGCCTGCAACAGCAACAAAGGCGGGCCAGACATGGATTGCATTCACAGTTTACGTCATGGTTCTTTTAGTTATAGCATGTGAAAAGGTCGCACTGTATGGATTCAGACACATAATACTTATAAACCATGACTATGTTCATATCGGGCTAAAATCAAGCAATATTCATTAAGCCTAGGGATATATATTTCAAAGGCACCTATGAATGTTTTTTCCTGTTTACCCACTTATTCTTTCATAATTCTTTTCACTTGTTATTTCCGCTCAACCCATTTTCAAATGGAAGACTCTTGAGATCTATCCCCTTCTCATCTGTAACAAGGTAGATGGATTATATAAATGAGAAAGTATGATGTACCTTCTAATCCTCAGAGGATTAGAGATTGCTAATGTAATTTTTCTACTCTGCACAGGAGAAACATGTGTTCCAAATTTCACACCATAAAATGTTCACACTATAAAATAAATTTATTGTGGCAGAATTTATTCTGAATGAGAAAATTTTGGCTTTTTGTGAACTGCTTGTTCCAATATCTCCCCCCTGCTTCCACCTCCTTCTTTTCTCTTCAACTTCACTGAATACTTTAACAAAGCATTTATGCATAAACCTTAGCAACTGCATGCTATATAAATACTACCTTCTAATACCCTAAGCTGTAGGGTATATAGAAATGTCCTGCTTTTATGCACAATTAGCATGAGATAACCACTGCTTTGGGCAACTGCTCCTAAATTCAACATAAGATTAAAAATACATTTTCAAAGGCATATGAATTCTTACTGTCAAAAACACACCGCTTCATTTTAAGATAAGCTTCAGGAAAACTCATGCAAAAAGTATTTCTATCACAATTAACTAAGATTTCTTTTTTGATTATTCTCCATTTTGATCAGGTTAGATTAGTGATGGCGAACCTTTTTGGCACCGAGTGCCCAAACTGGAATGTGTGTGCACGCATGTGCTTGCTGGAGCCCTGAAAACTCAAAGACTTAAGCCAGTGCTTATGTGCGCACCAGGCACCTGGTCTTCTGGTTCCTGGCACGCACATGCATAACAGCCAGCTGGTCTTCATGCATGCCAGAGCGCCACAAACCTGAAGACAAGGTGGCATGCGCACCCGCCAGCTGATCTTTGGGTTTCGGCACTCCAGCATGTGTGAAGATCAGCTGGTGCGCGCCAGAAACCCAAAGAGCAGCTGGCGATAGCGTATGTGCCACCTTTGGCATAGGTGCCATAGGTTTGCAGTCACGTGGATGGAGGATAATTTCCTTAGTATTTTCTTCATATAAAAACCACAGTAGAAATAAAGAGGTCAGTGACTACATTTTTATGCTTTAAAGTGGAATGTTAAAGATTCATGCGTGCAAATTATTTATTATATTGGGGTCACTAGCCTTGCTTGGTGGGAAAAGATCAGAAAGAATACAGCGCAACTTTATTTTAACAAACATGGTTTACTTTTTTCAACAGTGAGAGAAAACATAATAAAAACATTCAATTCAGAGGTAGAACATTTATTCTGTATGCATAAGCCCTCCAGATATGGCTAGGCTTGACAATGAATGCAAGTGGTATTATTTGCACATGATATAACTGTGCAAATGACACATACAGTACTGTAATTTGTAACATCTGCATGACAATGTGACCTGTAATATGTTATTGTGGATTTTACCAGACACCTGAAAATATGGCTGGGAAAGTTGGTATCCCCATTTCAGATAATATCACCAATGCTGAGTAAAGTGGATTAGCGCTTTTGCTTATTTTAAGTCAACTTCCTATGTATTTTAGCCCTAATTTGTTAGTTACAGAGCATCTAACTTATACAAAACTGGGGATGGAAAGAAATATATTACAATATGTTTTCCAATTTTATTTAAGTATATAAAATATGCGTATTTTATATAGTCATCCATTTGAACATAACACTAGCAAGCCAATAATACATTCAGCTAAGCTATTGTGTGTTAATGCTTACAGACTGATTGAATATTTCGTAGGTTAACCATATATTTAAATGTGATCGCCTCTACATGGAAGTCTCACTTTCTCATTTAAAGTACCTTGTTTAAATCAGGCTGTATTTCATGACAGAATACAAACCAATTAATTCAATTTATAGGACTTCTTAACTCCATAGCAATCCTGGACACCATGTATTAATGAAATAATTATAAAAATAAAAATACAATCTCAAGCATCTGAAGAAAAGAAAACTGTTCATTTTAAGTTAATAAAACCCACAGGTTCTGCAACCCAATCTAACTCAAGGCCTGGGGAAACAGTTAGATTTTAAGGGTTTCTTTTAACTCAGATGGGATAAGAGCCAAACAAGTCTCAGGGAAAATGTTCCAGAGAGCAGGTGCTGTGACCAAGAAGCCATATTTCTTAATTTCATTACATGACACTTAATTGACCTGGAACATACAAGGATAGCCAACCCACTGAATTGTGATATGATGTCACAACCATCATGTGACACATCCATAATGTACACCATAGTGGTGCATTCTGGACTAGTTGCAACTTCTGAGTGTTTTTCAAGGCAGCCCTATGTAGACTGCATTACAAGAGTCATATGTGAGATGATAGAGTGACTAACTGAACAACTATCTAGTTCAGGTAGGATTATAATTGGCACACAAGATAGACTTGTGCAAAAGCCTTCTTAGCCATAGCTGTTACCTGCTCCTTAAGTAGGATTGGTTTGGTTTTGGTTTTATTGACATTTGTAGGCCGCCCTTTTCCCTGAGGGGACTCAGGGCGGCTCACAGAAAACCAAGGGAGGGGGAATACAACATTAAGACGACAACATATAATAAAATCAACACCATGCATTCAATATTCGGGCGGGGTGACGGTCCTTATCCCCAGGCCTGACGGGCGAGCCAGTTCTTCAAGGCTGTGCGGAAGGCTTGGACGGTGGAGAGGGTACGAATCTCCACGGGGAGCTCGTTCCAAAGGGTCGGGGCGACTGCTGAAAAGGCCCTCCTCCTTGTAGTTGCCAGCCGACACTGGCTGGCCGATGGAATGCGGAGGAGGCCCAGTCTATGCGATCTTATAGGTCGTAGGGAGGTAATCGGCAGAAGGCGGTCTCTCAAGTATCCAGATCCACTGCCATGTAGGGCTTTATGGGTGAGTAAAAGCACCTTGAAGCGCATCCGGAGATCGACAGGTAGCCAGCGCAGCTCGCGGAGGATAGGTGTTATGCGGGTGAATCGGGGTGCACCCGCGATCACTCGCGCGGCCGCGTTCTGCACTAACTGAAGTCGCCGGATGCTCCTCAAGGGCAGCCCCATGTAGAGCACATTGCAGTATTCCAGCCTAGAGAGCACAAGGGCCCGAGTGACTGTTGTGAGTGCCTCCCGGTTCAGGTAGGGTCGCAACTGGCGCACCAGGCGTACCTGGGCGAATGCCCCCCTGGTCACAGCCGTTAAATGGTGGTCGAATGACAGCTGTGGATCCAGGAGGACTCCCAAGTTGCGGACCCTCTCTGAGGGGTGTAAAATTTGACCCCCCAGCCTGAGTGTTGGAATATTGGCCAAATCTTTGGGAGGGAAACACAACAGCCACTCGGTCTTTTCTGGGTTGAGCACAAGCTTGTTAACCCTCATCCAGTCCATAACGGCTTCAAGACCCCGGCCCATCACGTCAACCGCTTCATTGATTTGGCACGGGGCGGACAGATACAGTTGAGTATCGTCCGCATATTGATGGTATCTAATCCCGTGCCTGCGGATGATCTCTCCCAGCGGTTTCATGTAGATGTTAAATAGTAGGGGGGATAAGACCGAGCCCTGCGGCACCCCATAATTTAGGGGCCTTGGGGACGATCTCTCCCCACCCACTAACACCGACTGCGACCTGTCCGAGAGGTAGGAGGAGAACCACCGTAGCACGGTGCCTCCCACTCCCACCTCCCGCAGTCGTCGCAGAAGGATACCATGGTCGATGGTATCGAAAGCCGCTGAGAGGTCAAGAAGGACCAGGATGGAGGAATGTCCTTCATCTCTGGCTCTCCAAAGATCATCCATCAATGCGACCAAAGCGGTTTCTGTGCTGTAACCGGGTCTGAAGCCTGACTGGAAGGGGTCTAAGTAGGAGATGTGAGTTTAAGAATACCTCCATATTGTGTACCAGTTTTGAAGGGAAAACTGCAAGCTTATTCATGGATGCCACTGCTCTCAAGGGATCCAAAACCATAACCACTCATTGTCAGGATCAAGCTTGAGCATTTTGCTTCCAGAATGTCCACACCTCCAGACACTGGGAAAAGATGTACAGGGGTGTGTGCGTGTTTAACACAACAGTATTTTAATGAACTTGAAATGAATATTATGTTTTGTAAACATACAGTTCAAATATTAAAAAATGAAATTAAAACTCTACATCCAGTTAAATTCCTTTTATATAAAACCAACAACCTAACAGTTCTTGTTTGAGCTACGGCATGTATTTCAAGGCTGAAATATAAATACTTTACTATCTTGATATCAGGAAAAGGCTCTCCAAGCAGTGTCAAGATATAAACAGTTCCTCTCGCTACCACAGCATGATGGATTAGTTGTCTGTGAACTCGGAAAGCTGTGAGGCATACATAGCAAGTATATGATGGATAAAGTGGTATTGTTCACTGGTTTGTATCATTCCACCTCTGCAAACAAAGAAAATCATTTAAATATACTGGGAAGAACAATACATTTGTTTTGCAAACAGTGGCTATCTTACATCATTTACAATCTTTGCAGACCATAGCAGAGCACCTTACAAAGCAGGTTGAGAATTACATATGCTTTGCAAAACAATTCAATTGCAATGCCTCTTCAAGAAATTGCAAAAAATCTTGTAAAATAAAACATCTACAGATTAAATAATGAGGACTGAAACTATAACCTTTAAAACTTCTTAAATAAAACTAAAATAGCATTACTAAACAGATTGGATCCTGCAACATTATCCTGAGATATGTATATTTGGCTTCATTCATAAAGAATGCATTCTTTAATGCATTTGATATATAAAGAATTGCATACATTTCTTGGCACTGTATTTTGCTCCATGATCTCCTGAAGCACAGTACAAGTTGCACTAATAATGTTATGTCACATTGTCATACATTCTTGTACCACATTTAGAGCTATAACATTTTACCACAAGTGTTACATTGAAATAATTTTAATGGGGCTTGGTAGGTTACTTGATTTATCACAACTCTATATAGAAGTGGAGATTAAATCTAATGTAACAATACATAAATAAGTTTATTACTGGATATCATTTGTTTGGTGCCTTTGTGTATAGGGTGACAATACAGAATAAGACAAATACAAATCTTAGATTGAGATACGCAAAGTGAGTCTGATTTGTTTAGGAATAAAACTTACTTATTTCTATGTATCTACTGAAAAGATGTCATTGGCAGTACCAGATCATGAACCCTATTATGTTTCCTACAAAAATGCCTGGGATACATGACTCACCATAAACTGGCTTGTTACAAAAGCATTAATGACCGCTGTGATTTTGCTTGAATACTTAACCAACTAATTTCATTACTTTCATATCAAATTATCTGCATTTAGGAAACTACATTTATCAAGATGCTTCCAAACAGCTTCAAAGTATGTACTATAGCATGATGTAGAAGTTTCAATACGTTTAACTTGATTGGAAAATATTGTTAAGTGGATAGTATACATACAAAACAAAAAGATATGCTAACTAGAGACCCCTTCAGTTTTTCTTGAAATAGTCTCAGAACTTCGCCTATATACCGCTCTTCATCCATACCTGTCTATGCGTAGCTGGCAGACAATTCCCAAAATATCTACTTCTCCTTTGTCCTTTAGTTGCTGGCATCCAATCTGAATAGCAATAAAGCAGCCTGTCCGTCCAATGCCTGCACTAAATAGAACAACAACTACATGTCAGATTGCATTTTTGGTGATATGAAGGAGAAAGGTGTAGAAATATATCTGACCATCAAAAGTGTTTGCTAGATCTGTAATTGCATCATTTCAGAATGGAGATTTCAAATATCCAACACTATGGAGCTACAAGAAGAATTTCTCACCTACAGTGCACAACAATTGGTCCCTCGTTTTGGGCAGCCGTTAGAATTTTCTCCACCTCAAAAATCAAATGCAAGAGCACCTTGGCTGATTCTGGTGTCCTCTGGTCTGGCCAGGATGAGAAGACAATGTGTTTCACAGTGCGAAATTCGTCTTTGAACTAAAAATCATGATGAAATACAAGCTAGCATTACTTTTACTCTTTCAAGTATTCACATATATGTGCCTGCATCTATCCAAGAGAGAAAATATCAAGGTGCTTATTGGAATTCCAAAACATACAGCTACACAAACATCTTTAAGGAGACAAAAGTCCTGAGGGGAAAACACCTCCCTTCCTCACAATAACCTCATGACAACTAAGTGAGTGAATGAAATGCTAAATGAAATGGTCATTAATAATTTTAGACAGAATAAAAATTAAGTGGGAAATTAAATGAAAGGGAATATTCTGTCTACAAATAGAAAATAAAATAGAAATAATCCAGATTGCAAAGTTTTGTGCCTGGTGCATTCATATACACTAATAAGTACCAGAAAGGAATTTCTTATACAGCCAAAATGGTACCATCATTTTGGTACCATATATACATGTATGTATGTATGTATATAATACAGTATAATAAAATAGATATAATAATAGATACATAATGCAATAACATAAAATATTATATACATAATAACAAAGTAACAAAGCTCAAAGAAAGAAACATGAAAAATAATTCAAAATAAATGGTTTATTAAGAAAAACAAAATGTATACCGTGTTTCCCTGAAAATAAGGCAGGGTCTTATTTTCTCTTGACCTCCGAAATATGGCCTTAGCCTTATTATCGGGGGGGGCGGGTATTGTTTTCGAGCAGCTGGTATATGGGGTGGTTGAGAAGCGAGGCACACGTCTTACCTTTCCAGCTCCATCACATTCCTTACCGTTGTGTCCAGGAAAACACCCTTCTCGTGAGTTCAATAAACTCGCGAGAAGGGCTTTTTTTTACAAAGTGTTTCCCAGGATACAATGGCAAGAAACACAATGGAACTGTAAAGGTAAGATGTTCCGGGACGCAATTTGGGGGTTGGTAGGTGGGGCAGTGGATGGGGCAGTGTGGAAGCTCCTGCAACCTGCCTATTCCTTTGTCGGAACAGCAAATCTCCACTACCTGCCAGAGGATGAAACGGTGGGAACCAAGCACCTTCCTGTGCCTCGAAAGCAGCTTCGCCCAGGTGCTGGTATGGGGATTGGTGATGGCCGTGGCCCACTGGCAGCATGAGGGTGTGGATGATGCCCAACCTGCTGCAGGCCTGGTGGACAGAGTAGCTGAGATTGGCCTTGTGTGGCCGCCATCTGCTTCATCATCAGCACCATGTTCTGGCACTGCTGCAGAGCCGCCTGGAGATCCGAGCCCAGCGGCAGCGGAAAATGCTCAGGCACTGGTGGCATGAAGTCCCCCGGCAGGATAGGGGAGAGCAACAGGTGGCTTTCCAAAGTGGCTGTGCATGCCTGCGACACCACCACTCCACGAATTGAAACAGGACACTGGTGCGCAGGAATTCTGCCTGGCCAGGAGAGCCGGGGGCAGTGGCTGGCTTCCCGAATAGTTGAGGAAGCACCCGCCATTCAGGCAGCAGGCGCTGGGTTCCAGCCTGAAGCCACCGCCGAAGTGGGAGACTGGTGCATGGCCGGCCAGGCAGCGGGCCGCCAAAGAATCTATGGATTGGCTGGGCCTGGCCAACTCCAGAAGGCCGCTGTGGGGTGCATTGAAACCATCAAAGCCTTCCTCGGACAAAATCAGGTTCATGGCAGGGTCATTTTAGTAGTTGGGGTGGGGGTATTTTAGCCCATGTTTTGAAAAGCCCGATTGGGCTTAGTATCAGGACATGTCCTATTTCCAGTAGCAGTTTAACTTAAGGGGCAGGTTTTGACAATACTTGCATAGAGGTTTGGAGGGAAGGGTGAACTGTGCAGGAAAATCATCCTGCCAAAGCTCTTCTTCATCAATAAAAAAAATTATACCTGCAGGGAAAAGCTACGAATGGTGTAGTCATCACATTCCCAAATGTCTTGCACTTGAATTCTAAATGGTCCATAGGATGCTTCTCTTTCAGGCCAGTAACAGATACATTTCTGAAATTATAAAGGTAGGGATTCTCATCCATAAAGATGTCAACCAAGTGGCTGACACTAAATCCCCAAAGAAAAGAGGAAATTAGAACTAACATTTACTGACCTATCTCCCCATAGCAAATGGGCTGCAGGAGTGGTTCTACAAAGCAAACAATAGCAAGCTCGCTGAGGCTCAGAAACCCCACATGTGAGTTTTTAATGCATTTTCTAAAGCTTCCCTATGGAAAGAAAAGGCTTAGGAAAATCTTAGCGTTAAAAAAAATACACTTGAGATGTAGCTATTAATACTCCCTTGCCACCACATTTGTATTCATTAGGTCTGCAGAGATTTGTGCTGGCTAACAAAGCTTCCAGAAATAATAAAGCCACAATCTCGGCACATTTGCCAGATGTTCCTTTCTTGTTTTTTATTTTTAAACAATTGCACATGCAGGGCCCATGGGTGGGCTTCAAAAATTTTAGCAAAAGGTTCTTTGCCTGGTTCTGGGTGGGCGTGGCCATGGTGTGTGTGGCATAGTTGGCCTCCTGCAACATGGCCCTGTCCGAGCTCCAGAAGCTTTTCTCAAGCCTCTGTGAGAGCAAAAATGCCTCCCCAGGCTCCAGAGGCCCTCTGGAGTCTTCCCGAACTTCTAATAGGCCCATTTTTTGCTCTCCCTGAGCCTCCGCAAGCACCCTGCACTTACCTGCATCCAAAATGGGCCACATGGGAACTCCTGGGAGGGCTGGGTGGGGCGGGGCCAGCCAGGAGTGGGATTTGGGGGTTCTCCAAACTGCACAGAATCTTAGCTGGAGGTTCTCCTGAAACCTAGTGAACCCCCAGCAGCCCATCCCTGCCAGGGCCCTTGTTTAGCAATAAGTTAAACAATAAGCAATAGGTTTAGCAATAAGCAACCTTCCTGCACATCAGTAGGTGATACCAAAACTCCTTCCAGAAGTCTCATACAACACCTTTCAAAACTTCATGCAGAGGTATCATCCATCTGCAAAGGAGAAACCACTATAAAAAACCACTTCTGCTCTAGAAGTCATTAGTTGAAACTAAGAGAAAGCAAAGCACCAAAACTGGGAAAGAAAAAAAAATTAGTAGGAAAGCAGCTTCAAAATATGAGCAAGACTTTGTAATGGCAGCTTATCTTGCAAAGAGTGGATCTTTACAGAGGCAGAAGAAGGACAGCTTTATAAGTTCATAGGCCAGAAGGGGACATTTAGTGAGTCAAATTTGGCCTGAAACTGGAGTTTTAGGATCTCTGAGTTAAAAGACAGCGTATAAACATTTCATTCAATTCATTTAAATTCGTAAAAATAGCCTCATTACTCCATGAGAAGAAAATAATCCAGAATATTACAAATCTTGAATCTGAAATCTTGCAGAAAATATAATAGCATTATGTGTTCCTCTAGAATAGCCAAAGTATGCCACAATATTACTATGGCTATAGGTGGCTATTTATTAGGTTTCTGAATATTTTGCCAATGTTAGATACTAGCAATTGTTATAATGGTTTCCACCAAGGTCCTCTGTTCCAGTGGGAACAGAGGTTTAATCTCATTGGTCGAAGGGTCTGACAGCTCCCTATAAAAGGGCTGCTGTCAGACTAAACCTTTTCTGGATTGTACATACTTGTTCTGTTACAATAAAGAGCTGTTGTTGCCTTTAGGCTGAGTGTGCCTTTCCATTACCCAATCTAACAGCCAACTTGCATATGACTATGTACAGATGTTATACTATAGCAATGGCACTGATCTCCAGAAATCCCTTCCAAAGGACACAGAACCCAGGATAAACACAGAAAACTTTGAAACTTCTCATTAATCAGCATTGGTATACATCTCTACAACAATACCTCTTTTGTTTCTTTGAGTTTGGTGAGCATAACTATGAGTGGAGTTTCTTCTTGCCACACCATTGTCCAGAAGTCATTGATTGTATTTAGCATGGGTCCCTGTGTGGCAATATAGGCCTTCTTCTGGCTCGCATAACCCTAGACAATGGGAAAGAAATAACAACTATGAACTAATAAGAAACACCAGAGCCACCATCTTTGTTATTCTCACCTCTAAATAATTATCTGGCTCACCCGGATGTAATTTGCATTTATGTAAGACTCCTCTTCTTGGCTGTTGACTCTCTTGAGACAGACACGGCTCTGGGGATCTAGAAGAATATTTTAGTTAGGTGAGATAGCTAAGGGCTTAATATAGCATTTACTATCAGTTGGGCCAAACTATTCCACAGAAAAATGGTTTTGAAATATTTCTGGTTTCCTATCAGTTTGGTTTGGGGCCTTTATTTCACCCACTTTTCATTACAAATATACAGTTATAATCTAATTATAGGAGTATAAAAGGGATTTCAAAACCCTATATTTAAAAAAAAGATGACAAAAATAAAAAGTCCAGGAGTTAAATGCCTACTGGGCTGAACCAATAGTTTTTTTCCCCTGATACCTTGAGTTTCTAAAGTTCCTCTCATAAGTAAAAACAAGTATTATTTTATTTCTCTTAAACTTGGAGGAATGTGCATCCTACAACAAAGTGGCCCAACTGGGAATTTTATTCATCTTTTTTCCACATTAAATTATATTTTCCTTTACAGTCTTGTGCAAGAATGACAGCATCAGCAAGAAATTCTTATGTATGTGTAGGAATGCTTGCATTTTATCACACCACAGCTTTAAAAGCAGCCTTCCCCAACCATCCAGGTAACTTGGATTTTACTTCACATTATTTCCATCCAGCCAAGCCTGGGGATAATGGGAGCAGAAGTTAAAAATTTCTGGATTGGCTTTTCCACAATTTACAACAGTTTCAGCATTCAGTACTTCTCAGAGCAATAAATAATTTTTGATTCCCTGTAACTGAAAGAAAAGGAGCTACAACATGCTCAAAAATAGCACACAAGGCTCAAAAATATAGGAATATGATATTGCTTTATTATACCTATATTTCAAATTTTACCATTCTACTGAAGAATTCAAGTCATCCTTTTCTGTTCTTTTTTTTTCACTGAGATATCCCACTAGAGAGAAATTGTGCTTCCAATTTCCAATGAAACGTTTATTGCACAAGAGCCGAGGTGGCGCAGTGGTTAGGGTGCAGTACTGCAGCCACTTCAGCTGACTGCTAGTTCTGCAGTTCGGCGGTTCAAATCTCACCAGCTCAGGGTTGACTCAGCCTTTCATCCTTCCGAGGTGGGTAAAATGAGGACCCAGATTGTGAGGCAATATGCCGACTCTGTAAACCGCTTAGAGAGGGTTGAAAGCCCTATGAAGCGGTATATAAGTCTAACTGCTATTGCTATTGCTAATCATTCTGTCTTATTCATGGAATTCTACTGGAGCCCTTGAATATATTGTCTTCTATTACTTAGAACCTTTCCATATTTCTTTGATATTTCATACCCAAGGAATGGATGATTCACTTAACTGGTAGCGTTAGGAGTCCTCCATCCAGAAGTACCCTTTGTAACTACTTCATGTTCTACAGTGATGTTCCATGTGTGGCAGGTTTCTCCAGTTCAGTACTCTACATTCCATTTGTCCAACCAAGCATTCTTCAGAACTGTTTGGACTAACATTCTAGACTTCCCACCCTGTATGATATATTGACCCCCTCAGGGATTTCCAAATGCCTATCCTGCTTTTTGTCATTTTATTCAGCGGATTGAAAACTATTTTCTGAAATCTAAAATAGGAACTTTATCACCTGATATAGAAACGTTGGCTGACAGCTATGTTCCCTGCTGATATTAATGACAGCTTCAAACTCTGAGCCATGCATCCTCAAGACACCTGACAGGAGATTTTACTGAAAACAGGGATCTGCCAGTGTTGCAGAAACCATGCTCTGCAGTAGGTTATGCAATTTAAATCTGGAGTCAAAACTCAACGTTCTTTGTTTTTCTTTCCCAATCCCAGTTTCTTTCTGTTCAAATATGACTGCAAAGTAAACATACTTGGTAGGATGGATTTGTATCTATCCTTCGCTGCCCGACCAGGAATGTTGAGTTCTTCTGGAGTGATGAAGTTTGAGGGGATTTTCTGTTAAGGAGGAATTGCTGAATTAATTCCCTTTTGGCATGGTACCCAGAGAGTTGAAAACAATATCATCAGGGCCTTTTATTTTTTCAAGTAGGCAGTTTCCCAGTCCCATCTTCCCACAAAGAGAGCTCAGCAGAAAGGAGGTGGGGGGAAATGCATAACTCAGAATTACTGCTCTGCTCAGTTGCTGCTGTCTAAGATTCATGACCAACTATACTAATTCAGCCTCAGTCTAAATCAGGGCAGTGATATTTAAAGTCAAACTTGGTGCCTGAATGGCATGCCAGAGTTCCACTGGAAAAAGTAGGCAAGCGTGCGCGCGCGCGCGCACACACACACACACACACAAACCTGTTAAGATTCTCAGCCCAGCTAGCAATTTTTACTGTGTACTTTAAGCAGCTGATTCTCCTCTGTGATATTTTTTAAATTTCCATTGCAGTTCAACCCTGTATTTCCTTTTCCTACAATTCCCTCCGCTTAAAGACACTTCGCTTTATATTACTTAAGCTTGGTACTAAGTGGTAATTGATTTTTGACATAATCAGTATTCCTGCTCTGGGAACTATCTACTCTACATGCATTACTTGATGTTCAAACACATTTTGAGGGCCCAGTAGAGCATAGTTGCTGTGTGTGAGAGACGGGGTGGGGGTGTCAGAATGACAAAAGCAGCATTGCACCATTATGCTGCAAATCCTGCCCATTTTGTATGTGCATCAGGACTGCACATATGCTCTAAAGGTTTAATTATTTTGACAAAAGCAGGACGTTTCTACAGATGCCTGAGAGAGACCTACAGATCTCATACCTCTCTACCAGCTATCTCTAGCCTAGGAAAAAGGCTATTTGATCCTGCTACTCATACTGGGAATCACTTAGGGGCAGCAGGAAGGAATTGACGCACTGGAGGAGCTTAAACTGGAATCAAATCAGGCAGTTGGTAGGCAGTTTTGGGAATCTCACCGCAAACTCCTCTTGAAGCTCTTCCAGATTGAAGCTCCATTCCTGGAGTTTCTTCTGTGTTAGGACATGACTGGCAGTGTTCAAAAACTGCACTGTGACATCTCTAGGAGTGGAGATTTGCACAATGGGTTCAGTGTTGCTCAGAGAACTCATGTCCAACACCAATGACACATTGGAACCCCTTCTGCAAGACAAAAAAAATCCTGGTTACAGACCATCAAACTAGAGAAAGCAGCCTATGCTATAGCAGCTGACAAAATGAGATTGTTGTGCTGACTATCACAAAAACAATTGTTGTTATCAAAATGATTTGGCCTGAATCAATATTCAGCCCTATCTCTATTAACCACACCCATTCACTTTCCTCCAAAGTCAGGAAGAAAGTATTTCCATATGAGAAGCACTGCCCCCACATCCCGTACCATGACTCAGCAATGGGACAGGTTAGGGTTGCTGCCTGCATACGCTGTAATAACAGGTAGTTTCAGACCAACAGTTGGCAGAAACTCTGCCATCTTTTCCCTTCCCATCCTACATCACCTATCAATTGGAAAGCAAATTCCAGTTGCCATAACAGGACTTCTGCTCTGGCGGGCCTTAGTGCTTTGCCAGAAGAGCCACTCCAAGTTTTTCTGTATGCATGTATATATATTTGCATCAAGCTTCTGATTTGCATGATGCAGGGTGCTCAGCAACTCAAACTGCAGTGGCTTAATCCTGGCCTGGTCATTGAAAATTATGCAATGGCTTCACTGTTGCCCACTTTATGTTTGTGCAGTAACTCAATGAGCTGTCTGACTTTCAGATAAATTATTTGCAGGAAGTGTGTGTTGGAACACATCTTCTGGTCTTTCTGTGCCAATTTCTGTGACTTCCAGAAAGTCAGTATTCTACAGTATGTCAGAACAACCTCGGTCAGTAACAGTCAAGTATCTGGTGCATCTGGCAACTATACAAAAATGGCCAAGGAGACTCAAGAGTTCACCAACTGAAAGGTAGCAGGGAGACTTGCAATTACCAAGCGTAGTCTAGTAAATCATTAAAACCTGCAAGGGTTTCTTCCTCCTTCAAACCTAGAATGTCTGCATGGGAGGGCTTATATTAGCATAGGATGGGAAAAATTGTTTTAAACAAAAAGATACCGTTTTGACATTTTCTAACCACTAAAAAAGTGGGGGTTAAATGCACAGATAGGAGCCATGAAAGAGAAGGTCTTCCCTCACCTTTCAGACAGATCCTGTGGCAGTAGAAGCATTTTGAAAAGACCTCTGCTGCTGATTGGAATAACTAGTCCTGTTCATCATGACAGACTCTAAGGTGATTAGTATATTAATTGTCAATGCCAATTTGAAATATATCCAGCTTTTTCAGTATACAGGTATCATATAATTCCCATAGTTAACTGTTGTGGCCCAGCAGGAGCCGTTGGAGCTTCCACCAGACTCCAACAGCGAAGGGCCCTATGAGTCGGCTCTGGAGGATGTGGAGGACCCTGGACAGGGTTCCGACTCCAAGCAGGGCACAGAGAGGCTGGTTGGCCACCAGGAGGCACCTGAGCCTTGGACCAGTGGGGAGGAGACAAGGGAGAGGGATCCGGATGCCAGTAGTGAGTTGTTCCTGGATGCCTGGCACCGAAGGGCTAATAGGCGTCAGGAACAGATGTGCAAGTACAGGAGGTAATTGCACTCAGCTGGTGGTCATTAGGCTCCTTTCCAGACTATAAAAAGACTGCTTGTGCACAGGCCCCTCTTGCAGAAGTCAACGCATTGACAAAAAGTTGGAGAACTTTTGTAACTAGCTTGGCAGGCTGGATTGCTGCCAAGACTTGTCTGAGTTGCTGCCAAGGTCCTTATCTGTTTGTTATGCTTGGCTTTCAGCCACCGAGGTTTTGGTTTCTTGCTAATAAAGTACATTCCAGTTAAGCTTGTCTCGGCATTCGTTACTGGACGGAGGAGGGGGTCAGAACAGTTAACCATACAATACTACATTTTGCACCAGCTGCAATTTCTGGACAATTTTCAAGGGAGCCTTCTGTAGAAAGTGTTAGTGTAGTTAAGTAGCCAAGGCATGGATAACTGCTAACAGGTCTGCTCAAGAATTATGTATTTGTTAGATTTTTTTTCTATTTCCTTTATTATGTTTAATAAGAAACTCAAGATGGTGAACATACATAATACCTTCTTCTTTCTATTTTCCACACACCAACAAGCTTGTGAAGTGAGTTGGGCTACAAAAGAGTGACTGCCCCTGTTTTTACCCCAGCACCTTAACCAAAACACGAAACTGGCTTAGCAGCACATCAGTCACAGTTGCTCTGAATGGCAAATACAGTAATAGTTGGGCAGTCAAAAAAACCTCTCAAATCTTGAATCTGCTGAGGAGTACAGTCTTATCTAGAATAGGCTTCACTTCTGTTCGCCAAACAATTTTCTCCTTACCAATAGCTTCTGACTTCTAGCATATCTGAATCTAATTTTAGCTTCTACTCACTCAATTCAACTTAATTATAACATTAGTTAGCCTTCAAAGATTATAGTTGCTTTCTTACAATTGGTGGGAGCAGTAGAACTGGGTGTCATCAGCACCCAGATATGCATGCTTTTGTTGAATTATCTCCTTTGGAATGATTAGCTACCCCCCTAATCAGATGGGTTTCCAGGAAGGAAGTTTCAAGTCCTGCCTTCGTTAATGATCAACAATATTTCATCTAATATTTAATGGAAGATTGTCATCGACTTCACTGGGAAGAAGAGAAGCTAAATCAATCACAGCATTAAAGCAATACTTAAATACGTACCAGGTCCCCAGGACTTTGACTACAGAGGTATTAGGACTACAAACCTGAAGAACCCATGTCAAGCCACTTTATGCCAACAAAATGATTGATTAAAATAAAGCAAAACAAAACCTCTACCTCACCAAAAACAGAAGTACATACCATTGAATGCCACCTGGTCTTGATTAAACTGCTATGGAAACTGTGGTTTTAATATTTACACATTCATGTGTAAATTAGCCACTACAGCTTGCATGCTTAGTAGCATGTATGAAACTGGCTGAAACTAGCTAACTCAGACCTATTCAACAAACCATAGTGAAGCATATGGTTTGTTATAGTGGTGGGATTCAAAAATTTTTACTACCGGTTCTGTGGGCATGGCTTGGTGGGTGTGGCAGGGGAAAGATACTGTAAAATCTCCATTCCTTCCCCACTTCAGGGAAGGTTACTGCAAAGTCCCCATTTCCTCCTGATCATCCAGAACTCGGGAGGCAGAGAATAGAGGCAGATGGGGCCAGTCAGAGGTGGTATTTACCAGTTCTCCGAACTACTCAAAATTTCTGCTACTGGTTCTGCAGAACTGGTCAGAACCTGCTGGATACCACCTCTGATTTGTTAGCATAACTTTGTGCTTTGTGAATGAACTATATAACAGTCTATTTCCCTAAATGTTCAGGTAGTTCTTGACTTATAATTGAGCCCATAATTTTGGTCACAGGTCATGGCAGTAGTAAAGCAAGTCACCATTTGACTGAATCAGACACATGACCTTTTTTGCGGCAGTCATTAAGTGAGCATTGTGGTTGTAAAGTAAACACTATAGTTGTTAAGCAAACCCATTGTTCATTATAGGGCTGGTTTTGATGGAAACCAAAAGTAAATGCCGGTTTCCATCAAACATGTCATAAATCAACGCAGGCTAGTTGCCAAGTGCCCAAAATGTGGTCATCTGACTGTGATGGAGAAACGTGGATGTTGGAACTTCAAAGCTGGGTTGTAAGTCCCATTTACAGGATCCATTGCAACTTTGAATGGTCGCTAAGTGACTGGTCCTAAATTGAGGACTACCTGCATCCATTTTAATTTATTTAATCAGCATTCCCAGCTTTATGCTCTCTATTACTCCTATAATTCCCAGCTATGATAACCAGATTCAGCAAAGCTATACATCGTGTTGGAGAATTTTAATTTTGTCTAATAGAAACAGCAGAATACTTAACTTACATCTAGAATCTCAGAACCTATGCATGGAATTTGGAGTACTACTGACTCACCGATCTTGCAGGCGCACATGTTTCTTAACTTCCTGATTGCTGTGGGTAGCCTTTTCCATTCTCAGTTTTCTTCTTGTTTGCTTCTGCAGCATGCAGAAACTATGATTTCTCAGACATGCTGAACAGGCCAGGACTGGGCTCTGCTAGCAAGGATTCGTTGAACTTAGGTAAGAGAGGCCAGTAATCACAGGAAGAATGAAGCTCAATGAAGCCATGTCTCCGAGAAAGCACCTAGAAAACATTCAAGGAAACTGATCATTACTAAGAACTTCACTGTCTTTCTATCATCCGAAGGACAAACCCCAAGTACAGCAAACCCCATTTAAATCAGACACACCAGAGCCTTGTCCAGAAGATGCCAGTTAACTTGGTGTTTTTGAAAAAAATGTTTAAAAAGCCAAAGGGAGAGAAACATTTGCAACTCAGTCCAACAAATGTGTTTGGGGAAAATCAAAAGCCCACTGAATAAAATGGGTACTCTTTGTTTGAGGCTATGGCAGATTCAGTGGACAGAGGAGATCCTTCACTTATTCCTTGCTCCAGATATATGAGGACTGGAGGAATACTATGCAGTTTGTTCGTTGCCCCATATTTTGCAGCTTTGTTCTCCATCTTCATATTCCCAAGAAATGATTCCCTTAAACTGAGATGTTCTCCCCTGCCTGTCCTTTCCCATAAAATCCCCTCTCACCTCATTCTGCCAGTAACTTCATCATCTCTAAGGCTTCAACTAGAGTCTGTGGCTCTAGGAGATGTACATGCAGAGTGAAAAGAAAGTGAATACAGGAAATTCCTTATCTCTGAGGCTGGTGGTTGCTCTTTGACACTTCCTCCTCTTGCTCCACCCTTATAGCCACCCACACACATTCTGGCCACAACTTCACAGTTCCTTCCACAGATACCTTCAGTTCTTGGTGAACTTTTGCAAGGCTGCCTGGACAGTTAGACCCTACCAGTTTTTGCTTTAGGATGATCAGATATTTCTATTATTTTTACAACCAAGAATGCAGTAATTCACTTGGTATACTTATTGCAGTCTAGAATATAATACCACTCTATTGACAAAAATACGAATCCCTGACTATGAGCTATTGAGCTTTGTGATATAATAGGAAGCAACATTTTTAGTGTGTGTGATTTCATAATTATACAAATCTTGTGAAGTCTGCAGTAATAGCTCCCCTCTGAAATCCTCCCTCTACCCTCTTATGATAGGCTTAATTCCCTAGAGATTTATATTCAATTTTAAAATCATGGCATTTTTGAATATAAAAATGTTCTGCGTGTGATTACTTGGGGAATATTTCAACTGGTTATTGAACAGATCTACAAAATGCCATATTGGAGAAGGCTGAGCTGGATAACCTAAATATGCAAAGGAAGTCCATGTGCAATATTACGCAGTAATGCAATTGGGCAACACAGTTTCAGTTGAAAAATACCACAATGCACATCTGTTGCAGATGATTATTAGGAAACCTCTTTCTATTCTAAGCAATGAAGCATAGGCATTTCAACAAGCTATAGCTCTTTAACAAGGACATTGGCAAAAAAATATTTAGCTGACAAATGTGCTGGAAAATATATCAAACAATTTTTTTAAGAGGATTGTATAACATTTTTGGAAATTTTTCCTGCCAGACTTGGTATTAATGTTTGCAACCCATTTTGAATATATAGTAAAAGTGAAAAATCTTCAAATTAAGTTAATGAAAGATTCAGGGAAAACCTGTGTACATTTAAGCAGCTAGGAACAGAGTCATGGATATCCAGTAGAAAACTGTTTTCAATTACTGTGATGGTACAAAAACAAAACCATCACAGAAAACAATTTTATACTGGATATCCATGAAGTTAATAGTGAACTATAGGTATTATAATACTAGAATTCATAGAGTGTCAAGTGACAGATGAGGATTTGAAGGACTAGGCAATGTGCATCAGAAAGCAGTAGTTTGGGCAACAAAATAATTAAATCATAATATTCAAAAACTCTTAAAATAACAGTTCCTTTGCTCGTAAAGAGAAATATGGTGATATTTTGCTCTTTAACCTTAATTACTGTATGATGATCATCTGTGGCAATTTTACCTGAAAAAGTAATATCAGCTATGCCTGCTAATTTTTCTGTTGATGGACAATTTCAAGAGGTTAGCTTCCATTGAGAATTGTTGTCTTCACCCAGAAACTGACAGCCATTCAAAGAGACAATGACTTTAAAGTGAGGACTATATTCCAAACAATTTTCATATAGATTAATTTCTGTAAACTAAAATTTTATGCAGTAAAACTGACTGCAACTTTAACAATACTGAAAAACTCAACAAGAAACAGGTGAATATTGGAAAAAAGCCCTTCCTTAGCTGTGACTTGAAAAAAGGGGGAAAACATTTTGTTTTGTAAATTTAAAATGTAAAAAGACTACTTTTTTTAACTGAATTTTATTTTGTGGGTGTTATGGACCATGTTTAAAATTATGGGAAGATTCCCTCTGACCTCTTAAAATTTGAATTTCAAAAACACTGGTTGAACAAATTTTTTTTTTAAGTTGATTCACAAATCTTTGGCTTCGTAGTTTGTACGAAGAGATCTTACATCTATAAAAATGGTACTGTATTCCCTGGATGAAACTTCTTTATACACAGCTAAGTGACATTCTAAAATAGGTTTCAATCTGCAGGTATACTTTTTATAGAAATAAAAAATGACAGTTTTTAAGCATTCTCCAAATTAAACATAGAACTAAAATTAAATGTGATTTGTGATGGTGATTGAAATGGGCATATTTAATCATATAACAATCATATATTAAGACTTTTGATAGGAATCATTTAAACCGATTACTGACTGTTCCTTGACAATCTTCCCTTATATTTCTGAATAGAGACTGGAAATATATAATTGGTCGATAGTAATTATCAAAATGCTACTCAGTAAAATAAAAATCTTTTGTTTTTACCTAACAATGAAAAGCTCTAACTGAAAAAAAAATTGTCCGGATTTTGGAATTTTGTTATACAATTCCTAAACAGTATTCAAAAAGATGATATATTAAGATAAATCAGTATCCATGCATTCCTAATGAGTAGTTGTATACCAGAGCTATTAGCAACTAAAGCCAGAAATATATTAAGATTAAGAATATAATGTTTTCTTCCATGCTAAACAATGAGGAGAATTAAAAAGGGGAGCTTTCTACCAGTGCTGCTTCCAGGTTTCATGTTTTTTGTTTTCTTGCATTTTAATTGATGATTTTCTGCTGAATCAACAAATACAATATTTCATGTATTTGGAAATGCTAATGTGCTTCTGTTTTAAAGTCATCCAATGAAATGCCACAAACTTACTCCTTGAAAGGGTTTAACAATCCATTTGAAAAAATGTATACAAATTATATTTACATCGCTACTTACAATATTGGCAGGAATACAGGATATTCTTGCATAAATATGTTGAAAACTCTCAGGCTGTAGCTGCAATTCTTTATTATGTATTTATCAACAAACAAATCTAACATACTCCAATGTAATTTGTTGTCACATAGGATGAATGTATGTTTAAGGCTTTTAAACATAAATTATTTGCCTTCTTGTTTTGTATAGTTTTTTAAAAAAACATTTATTTTTTAAAAAAACTACATCCCAAACTGAACTGAACTTTTCCTGAAACAATGATTGGGATGTCAAAAAAAGTCAAGATGGCAGTTGCAACCACATCATTAAGCTCCATCTCCTTTTTTTATACATCTCACACGACACATATTAAAATGGGTAATGCTTTGATTATCTAGTTGCCATCTTGCCTCCTCCCCCTTCAGAAAATCTCACAATAACCATGGTATGATTTTTCTTATTTATGTACTGCCCAGAATGTGAATGATTGGAGTGGTCTAAATTGATCCCAATATATTTTCTATGCAGAATAAATCTGCTTCTTCTAACCTTACATTCTCCAAGGACATTGCACTACAACTCCCATTATCCCCTATCAGTATATATCTATGGAAACTGCTTTGCAGTGATAAACCATCATACACTGGACTAAGGGCAATTTTGCACTGCAGTCTAAACTGCATGAATAGCACCGCTTCACAGTGCTTTACAGCTCTCTCTAAGTGGTTTACAAAGTCACATCTTGTCCCCAACAATCTGGGTCATCATTTTACCCACCTCGGAAGGATGGAAGGCTGAGTCAACCTTGAACTTGGTGGGATTTGAACTGCTGAACTGCAGCTAGCAGTCAGCTGAAGTAGCCTGCAATACTGCACTCTAATCACTGCACCACCTCAGCTCTTGATTTAAAATGTTCTTTTTTTCTGCAAAGGAAATTGTATTGTTTGGATTAAAGTGTGAGAAGAATAAGGAGCATTATTTTTCACCAAAGTGATGATTCATGAAAATTTAAAAAAAAGTGATGATTCATGAAAACTAAAAATAAGCTCTTGAAGAACCTTTTATTTCTTTGGGTAATGCTGCATGGAGCATAAACCAGTACTTTAACATTGTGGGAACCTGCTCTCTAATCTCTTAGAATTTTTACTTTTAAGAAATAGCTGAGCATTTCTAATATTACTTAATGCATGAAACTTTGATTTCCTATGATCTTAGTGTTAAACAAATAAGTTACATTCAAATTGCCTGCCCGTTTGATTTGAAAATAGCTTTATTCTAAAATTCAAATGCTGCAAGATAGAAATTGATGAATGCACAATGTTTGCATACTATTAACCAACAGCGCAATAATCAAATACAATGTGCCCACACATTTATAGACTCAGATTCTTTCTAAGGGATGGAGGGAAAGAGAAACCTAACCTTCCTTTGAATTTGGATTATAATTACCAGTAACAGGAAGTGAAATTTGCATTATGGTTGAAAAAGACAGAAAGAGCAGAGGAGACGGAAAAGGAAGTGGCTGAAAAATGTTTGTTTTGTCTGCTGCTAGCCTTTGCAAGCTCTTAGAAAAAGAAAACCTTTACCAGACCTGTCTTGGGATTTTTATTGTTCCTGGGATCATTTCTGAGTTTGGTAGATCAGAACAGAAGCTCCTTATTTCAGCTTGCTTTAAAGAAAAAAAATCAAGAGAATGAATTTCAATTGCACAAATGTGGATTGCTTAGTGTGAATGTATAGAATCAAACCAGAAGATTAAAGTCAAATGCAATATTGGATCACTTGTGCTTATTTGCATGGAAGTCAATTGCCTCAAACTCTACTCAACACTACCCAAAAAAACTCAACGGTTATGCACAAAAGAAAAAATATATCTATCTATCTGGACCAGAAAATAGACATTTAGAGATGGAGTGGGGAGATCAATGTACAAGACGTCTGCTACACCAAGAAAGGGATAGTTGTAACTTATACCTAAATATTTTCCTAGCTTATCAGGAAAGGACTCCCTTGGAAGGGCTATTAAAACCTCTCCTTACAAGATATAGTGAGATGTTTAAGTTCTGATTGAACAGCAAATTCCCAGACACCAAGTCTTAAAGAGCTTTATAGGTTAACACCAGCATTTTAAACTATACTCAGAAACCCACTGTCAACCAGAGCCCACAGAATCCATTATACATTACCACTCCCAACACCAAGAGCCAGTAAATATATGTCAGTGCTGGCAAACCTTTTCAGTGTGTGAGTGCTGAAAAGGGAGCATGTCTGCGCGCATTTGTTGGGGCTGCAACCCGGAAGAGGAATTGCCCAGGAGGCATGTATGTGCTGGAAAATGAACTCCTGGTTTCCGGTGTGCCAGCTAGTCTTCCGGTTATTGGCATGCATGCGCACCTGACAATCAGGTATCCTCAGCATACCAATGATATTTTCCCCCAGTATTAGATGAGCTCTCCCATAACATTTCATACAAATGTTAAAGAATAGGGACAAGCCCCCATAGCAGGGGTCCCCAACGCCAACACCACAGCCCATTACTGGGCCTTGAGCAGTTCAGAACTGGATTGTGGAAGTGGCAGGCAAGCGCACAAGTGCACATCCCCACTTGTGTGAACAGCTGGTGAGCACATATGTGCACATTCCCTTTCCGTGAGCAGTGTGTGTGCATGTCTAACACTCACACAAATGGAGCTGTATGTGCGCGCCTGCTTCTGCAAGGTGGAAAGGTTGGGAAACTCTGCCCTACAGCACTCAACATAGCAGATGCCATTGAGTCAACCTTTCATTCTCCACCATCACAAGCGAAAACCGTCCACTAATAGAGGTAGCTTACCAGTGGTGGGATTCAGCCAGTTCGCACCTATTCAGGAGAACCGGTTAGTAACTTTCCAAGCAGTTCAGAGAACCAGTTGCTGGAAGAAATCTCATTTTGTTTTTTTCCACTTTACAGGGCTAATCCTGTAAGGAAGGCAGGAAGGAAACATTCTGGTGTTGTTTCTAGCCAAATCTTTATTGCCCTGCTTACAGAAACTGCCTCTCCGGTTAGCCTTTATTACATTGCAACAGCTAAGGCAAAGCGCCCATCAACCTGAGTGATGTCAAGTTGCCACACCCATTCAGTCACATGAGCCCCACCTACCCAGCTGGTCATTAGGGCAGAGAACCGGTTGTTAAATTATTTGAATCCCACCACTGTAGCTTACTGTCAAACCATGTCCACAATCCCCAGTAGATGGTCCTGTAAGACACCATGTTTATAATACTAAAAAAAATATTTGTTTACTAATTTTACCTATTTCCCACCTTCAATATTTTTATTAACATCTCAAGGCAACAAATACATCTAATACTGTATTCTTTACTCCTTCTATTTCCCCCACAAAAGCAGCCCTGTGAGGTAAGCTGAGCTGAGCTGAGCTGAGAGAGAAAGGGCCTGGCTCAAAATCACATAGCCAGCTTTTGTATCTGAGGCAGGGCTAGAACTCCCAGTCTCCTGGCTTTTAGCCTGATGCTTAAACCAGATCAGTCAGACTGATCTGACTAGATAGATTGGCCTCCTCCCTAAAAATTCTATGTCCAACCTGAAGCATCTTTATCTCAATTTGTTCTTCTATTTTCACATTGTATTTATAATGCTTTGAATATCTTGAAAATCGGTTATATTCTACCCTATTTATATTTTTCTATATTTGTACTGACATGCTAATATATGATGAACAGATTCTTAGAAAGTAGATCTGCTTTCCGGTTTCAGAAAGAAGGAATAAAGATAAAGGGTGAAACTTGCAGAAAAGTATGTTTTGTCTAAACTTTAGAAGAAATGTCTTAAGGGATAAAATCTTTCAACAGCAAAAGAGCTTTCAAATATGCTTTCAAACCAGAGGCTAGTTGTGAGTGTGGTGGTTACATTTCAACAATCAGTAATGGTGAGGGAAGGGTGGGATTAAATGATATTTCCAAGTCTTCTAAAACTTCTCTGCAAAATCTTTACAGAACTAAATTTGCCTTAAAACTATTTTTACACCAACTTTTTGTAATTCCATCTTTGATTTTAGCCATGTGTTCAAAGACCTTTCTGATCATCTCAGGAACTATATGTCCACATGTCCAAAGCACATATACAGTATCTTCCATGCTATTGTTCTCCAGTTGCTCAGGCATTCTTAAATACTATATTATATTTTTTGTAGGCATATTTCACTTCCAAGTACTGCATATTGGGTTTTCCAGTACTTCTTCCAGCTTTTCTTCACACCATATCCAGACAGACAGACAGACAGACACAGACACACACATATAAAGGCATGGTGGGAGGGAGAGGGAGAGAGAGAGGGAGGGAGGGAGGCTAGAATAATTGCAATCTATTTTAATCAGTAACATCAGGACTCTCCATTTAGAAGCACCCTAATTTGTGAATAATAAGTTCATTAACATAACCAAAGAACATAATAGGTTAAAACATTCAGACTGTTCACTTTTGGTTTTGAACGGCTGTAATACCTTTTGAACACTTATCACTAGAGGGCATCATTTCTCCAGATCTAACAGACCTATTTCTCTTTCTTGAGGGCTGCATTCTTCCCCCCTAAGCATTGCATTATCTGGCAGTATCTATTATGTTCTACTTTCTGGTATTCTTTCACCACATCTTGGGCTATAAGTAAAATGTGTTTTGAATCCCTCATCAAATCTGGCTTATCTCAGTGGCAGCTCCGACTGATTTCTTTGCAATCTCGGTTAGCTTTCATGTTCCTAAGCATTTCTTCAGCCTGCCTTGCAGATGCAAGAAAAATTCCTGATGCCTATTTTATCTGTCAAACTCATTTTTAAATTTCAGTTCTGAGTAGAATCCAAAGCATGTTTCTGTACCAGCTTGTACCTTTTACCATCCAAAAATTGCTATCCAATAGTAATTGAAGATTGGTGACTCTTAAATCTTGTGATAATTGTAGATTTACTTGATCTTGGCTGATCTTGCTTTCTGCTGTCTCTTGTCACCAGCTAGTTTGCAACCTGAAATCCTCAGGGCAGGAGAGAGTTGAATGGAATACTGTTCCTTTTTAGTTGCTGGGTATCTGTATATTTTTGTAAATGCTTCGCTTCTTTAGATGGCTCTTCTTTCTTTCTTTCTTTCTTTCTTTCTTTCTTTCTTTCTTTCTTCTTTCTTTCTTTCTTTCTTTCTTTCTGTCTGCATGTCTTTCATCTATCTATCTATCTATCTATCTATCTATCTATCTATCTATCTATCTATCTATCTATCTATCTATCTATCTCCAGAGGGTTTCACATACGTTTACTACCAGTTCGCTACACACTGACAATGTGAGTGTGCGGCCTTCCACGCATGTACTTTGCTTGCAAGCGCAGCTTGCACACATGTTCATGGCTTAGAAAACCGGCTGAATACCACCACTATATCTATCTATCTATCTATCTATCTATCTATCTATCTATCTATCTATCTATCTATCTATCCATCCATCCATCCATCCATCCATCTATCCATCTATCATCTATCATCTATCATCTATCATCTATCATCTATCTATCTATCTATTATTTATATTTATCAAATTTATTGACCACCTATCTTATTTATCACAGGGTAACTCTGGGTGGCCAACAACACTTCTAATATTATATTAGAGAAGATAGATGATAGATAGATAGATAGATAGATAGATAGATAGATAGATAGATAGATAGATAGATAGATAGATAGATAGATAGATAGATAGATAGATGATAGACAGAAGACAAAAGAATGGATGGATGATGGACGGATAGATAGATAGATAGACAGAGAGATAGAGATAGATAGACAGACAGACAGACAGACAGACAGACAGATAGATAGATAGATGATAGACAGAAGACAAAAGAATGGATGGATGATGGACGGATAGATAGATAGATAGACAGAGAGATAGAGATAGATAGATAGATAGATAGATAGATAGATAGATAGATAGATAGATAGAGAGAGAGAGAGAGAGAGAGAGAGAGAGAGATAGACAGACAGACACACAGACAGACAGACAGACAAAACATCAGTCACTTTTTAATCTGAACTAAAAAGCTGTGAACATTGTATACCTTATTATACAAAGATATAAATATTCCACATAATTTCTTTTTTTGCTGAGTGGAAAAATGGACTTGCGTAATATTGCTTATTCCTAATGAATAGTATGATAAGTATGTGTTTGTAATGTTTTGTTTAAACTCTGATCATTTATTCAGCAGGCTCAATACTGTTTACATCAGTGTTTCTCAACTTCAGGAACTTGTACATCTTAGTATGAACTTCAACTCCCAACATGCTGCTTGGGGGATTCTGGAAACTGAAGTCTACACATCTTAAAATTGCCAAGGCTGAGACAATACTAATCTACACTAATAGGCAGCAATTATCTGTGTTTCCAACTATTCCCAACTCTAATCTGAAAAAGCTGGAAAATGAACTTGGGATGCTCTGGTTGTAACACATCTTACTCTGATAGCTATTGGCAGAATGTAGTGAAATTACTCACTAAGTACCTATGGTGTTTCTATTCTACTTAAGAGGGCCTCTCTTACATATATGGGCTGGATTACAAGCCGCAACAGTACAATCTCAAATTCCAGGGACTCTACTGTCCAAACTGCTTCCTTTGTGCAGTTAAAGAGATGATTGTTCCATGTTTATTTGCGAAACATATATCCTCTGAAGGACAGCAAAGAGAAAAAGAGACATGAGGAGGGATCATCACACAATTATGGAGAAAAGGAAGAGACAGGGAAACAGTTCTTAATATCATTTTCAAAGTTTTTTGACATTGAATTCTGGGGAAGAAGTGGCAAACAGAAGATGGTTTTGCAAAAATAGCACAGCTGAAGAACTGTAGTGAAATGAATAGGCAGCAAGTAAGCCAACGCTTTGTAATTTCTTCCACCTACAAGTGCTCCAGATAGTTGCTTCTTTGTAAGGCAGCAGTCTCTGGAGGATTTAGAGCTTTGGAGAGATGAGGGAACAGTTCAACCCATGGATGCTTCTTTTAAAAGGATATGGGGTTCATATACTTTTTCTAATCACTTTTGGAAATTACTTCTTACTTTTCCATTATTAGGAACCTTTGGATTGACAAGTTTTACAGCACTTGGTAAGTTTCCTGCAATCCATAGAAGTTTTAAGTACAAGTTTAGGACTTATTTTTTTCCTGGAATAAACAGCAAAAGGATGGTTAAAACTTTGATTTTTGAAACTTACAGACTAAGGATTCAGATAAATTTTGGAACTAATTATAAAGAATCCTTCCCATTGGAAAATACTTTCTTTTTGAATTCTTTTTTTTAAAGAATAAGACTTTAAAAACTGGACCCTAGAGAGAACAAGAAGTAGCTAAAGATTACAATGAACAAACACTCATACTTAATTTATTAATACAGAATAATGCAAGGTATTTTAACATTGGACATACTGAAGGATATTTTTGAACAATTGGCCCAGAAGTTAAGTTTAAGGGTATCTGCTTCTATAGACAGACTTGTTGAAAAAGTGCTATGGAAGAACAAATATTACCTGCCATGAGTGAGACTGATCTGAAAATGGATTTAAAAATGGCAGGTGATTGGACTGATATGGAAAAAGATTTGCACTGGACATACAAAAGAAAACACCTGATGTCTTAATTATTAAAAAAGGGATATACCATTAAAAGTAAGCGATTTACCTGGATAATTTTCTTATACTGGATTTATAATGAATTTTGTGAGAAAGGACAAAGAAAAATGAAAAGAAAGTTTTAGGACATTATTTGAAGGGACTAAAGGTCATGATTTTTAAAAGGAAAAGGAAATAATATGACCTTGATTTATTTGACCAAGGTTAAAATAGATATGTTGTTATATCTGGTAATTCTTAATGGATTTTTGCTGACATTTGCTCATAGAGAGGAGATGGGATCCGTACAGTGAGAAGAGATCATTTGCTATATTTTAAAAGAAAGTGGTAAGTTATTATAATTTATTAACCTTGTAATGAACAAGAAAGTCATTTCTTTATATAGAGCTTTTCTATTCTATTTTTTTTCTTTTGTGTTTTCTGTTCCTTCTTTTTTCCAGCATCTTTAATTTTTTAATTTTTTTTAGTTTGCATTAATTTTGATTGTTATAAATTGTAATCATTATTAAAATTACAGTGTAAAAAAATTATAACCCATGAAAACTGTGTCAGTTTTATGGCAAATCCAAAGCCAAGTGATATAATGGGAAAAGTGAATAACCTCAAGGAACAGGAGAAATAGATGTCACCAATATTAACCCCCTGCATTTGGGGGGAGTATCATTGGGGGTGTTACTTGGAACCTTGACAACCAAGACGACAGTCAGATAAAAGAAATGGGGGTTCATAATAGAAGTAACAGCCTTAGATAAGATCCTCCCCAGTTCTCTCAAAGACAAAGGGAGGGAGAAAGGGGGAAATATTTAAACATGCAAGATTCTGTTACTATAATCTTATTGTAAATGTAGTATTATTTTGCTTGACTTTGGTTTGGCAAAGTCTAGTCTAAGGTTTGGCAAGAAATAAGATTGGCAAGAATAGAAAGCAGGCCTAGAATGGAAACTGAGGTGTTGAGACAAAGGCAGAATGAAGCCAGAAGGTGAAAGAAGATGTTTTCTACTCCAGAAACATGTGACTGGGAAGCAAAGCAGAAATACATGCCAGCAGGAGATGGTATAGACTATAGAGCAGACCATTTTAGAGTAAGCTTTTGATTCCCCCAGTGCTTCCTCTCTTTTGGAAAGAAGTTTGGGACAAGCCCAAGCAAGCTATCCAAATGGCCAGCTGGGACTTGTTAGCTATGTTGTGCAACTATAAAGAGAGATGGGAGGCCAATAGCACTGTTTGTTCACTGTGCAGCCAAGAAAGATTTTTGCCGAGTGGATATTGGAATAAAGAGCAAAGCAGGTAGGCGCTCCCAAAACAGAAATTTCCAGGAGGAAATTTATTCCAGTTTGGGGCTGGATGGTGAGGAAAGAGAAGAATATAAATGGTGAATTCATGTTTGACATAGGTGTAGCTCAGGGGTGGGTGTGGCTTGGTGGGCATGGCATGGCTTGATGGGTGTGGCAGAGGAAGGTTACTGCAAACTCCTCATTTCCTCCTGATCAGCTGAGACTCAGGAGGCAGAGAATAGATGGGGGCAGGGCCAGTCAGAGGGTCAGCAGTTCTCAAAATTTCTGCTACAGGTTCTCCAGAACTGGTCAGAACCAACTGAATACCACCTCCGGTATAGCTCTTTAACATCTGCCTATAGGTGTATGGAGTGACATTATGCCTGCGTTCCTCCCTACTGTACTGGAAAATTACTTTCCCTTCTAGGATAGCTCATTTGGAACTTAGTTTTTGGTGCCTCCCTGGTTTGTGCATATATTATAATGCATATAGGTTTTTTTAAATAAATATAGCCATTGCAGTTTCTAAATTTATGGCTTAACATGTCTGAATAAACAACAATGGTTAAATGTGACAAGTTGTAGGGTGTATAGAGGAGGGCCTCGAAGGACAGAAGAAAAATCCATTACCAAGGCAACATCAGATAAACATGGCTTGAGCTCATGCCAATAAAGTGGTTTTACAAAAATGCCTCAGTCAGGCCTCTTTTAATTCTCATGAAGCTAACAGGAGGACGAGAAGTTGTTTCAGATCTGCTTGCAAAATTTTGTTACTATAGCTGTTTTAATAAAAGTAGCTTTAAACCCACATAATGTCTATGTCTGGTCTACCCTAAAGGGCTGATACATGTGAACCCAAATCCTGAAAACTGTGGCCTGTGAGGATTAACACAAGGCAAGTTTGCTTATCATGCCGAGCTTCAGATGGGAAGATACTTGTCGAGGAAAATGATTTTTAAAATGGAAACATAGTTCTCAGGTTCCAGCTTTCAAAAATGGAAACAAATGTGAAGGGAAACTACAGATTCCTATTCTGTAGAGAAAGAGGGACAAAGTGCAACTTTCTGCTGAAATAATTCAATATTCTTGGAACGGAAAACACAGAAGGAAAAAAATGTATATACTTCCTGATGGCAGTTCCATGGCAACTTCCTGATGAATCTCCATCATTTCCAGCCAGCATAATTGTGGGGTGGGGGTGGGGTAGATTGTGAGAAGGATGACTTGCTGGTTTTTGAACATTTCACCATTGGTGGATTTTACAATCCTGTGGACTTTGTCAGGTAATGGATCTAAATCCAAACTCTAATAGTAATGGCTGAACTTGGACATGTGGTTCTGCACAATATCTGCCATTTGGCTTGGAGAGAAACTTGATTCCAATGGGGCTGAGAACACAGGACACAGCCAATAACAGATTGATCTGGTATTCTCCAACCTCCTGAAAACGGGTATAACCCGTTCCGTGTATATAGAGCAGGTGCTGGCACTAAGAATCAAAAAAGATTGAGAAAAGCGAAATAGACTTACTAACTTTTCTGTCCTGGTATAATGCTGGCTATTGCCTTGGGACAGTATTTAGGAGCAGTCAGTTTGACAAATGGTTTTTAAAAGTGGCGACTAATGCAAAATGGACAAGGTCACTGCATCTCTGATGTTAAAGAGAAAGAATCTCAGCAAATCACAGATTTTCTTTTCTGAGTCATCATTAATTTTCTTGACATTTGGTCACCAGTCATTCCGGAGAATTATAAAATGTAGAACTAACTTCCCTTTTTCTCTATTATATGCTGCTTTTCCCTTACTCCCTTTTGATAATTCTGGTCAGGAAATATGAATCCAGGACATTTAGAGGTGACAAAGTTTGGGAACATATGAGTAATACCCTCCATATGTTCTCCAGTTTTAGCAAATATGCACAGTGCTCTTCTCCCCACTCCTCCCCATCAAACAACTCACAACAGTTTCTGCAATGAAAATTTGCAGGTCTCTAAAAAGATTGTAGGATTCCAATTTCTCTGCCAATCTGCCTTCTGGCTGTCCTGTTTTTAATTACAGTATGTCTTAATGCTACATCTTCACTTCCCATTCCGAATCCACCCCTGTGCACATAACCTAATCCCAGTGGTGGCTTCCACTGCTTGATGGAAAATGTGATGACTCAACAACCTTATTCCAGCCACCCACTGGGTGGAAGAATCTCTTGCTTTGAGTCCAGCTCTATCTAATGTCAAAGGTAGAGGGCAGAAGTAGAAGAACTCCGCTTCTCAGCTCTTTAATTGCTCCTCCATTGGTTTGTCATCCTTTCTCAGGGATTAAAGCAGAAGCTCTGTACAAGCAATTTAAGCAACTAAGGTTGCCTGTTGCTGTTCCAGGTTGGCTGAGCTCTCCTTATATTGGAGGGATTGATGAGACACGCTTGCAGAATTTGCACAGGAAATGTTCCACAGATATTATATATCTTGCCTCCTTGCAAGATAAGGGTGATAGCATTCTCATCTTTTCTAATGAGTGGCTGAAGTGAAAGGATTTGGATGTGTTCTGAATTAAATTTATTATCATGTGTTAGCAGGTGTAGTAAGTCAATGAAGACCAAGAGGAACATTTAGTTTGGGTATAGAGCAAGCATGTTGACAGTATCTGCTTCCAAGCTCAAAGATGGTAATATGTGGGTGAAACAGATGAAATGAGAACAGATAGGCAGAATAATGCAAAAAAGGAGAGAAGAGAGGGGAAAATATGATGTGATACAGAAGTTTACATGATCAAACTTTTAAGATGGAAAGTGAGAGAGGACTGATAGAGAAATCAGCAGATTTTAAACACTTGCACATAGTATGGATTGTAGTATTTTTATGGCCATTACATGGATGTTCTTTAACTGTTTTTCCTTGGAGTAGATTGAAATGTCACTCTGACAATATTTCCCTCAAGACCTCCCTTTCCTCAATTAGCGATCTTAATGGCCAGTTCTTTATAATTTAAAATTATTCTTGACAATCCTCAGAAGCCTTACTCTTTATTTTTAACTTTTTGCTAAAGGGAGGCCATTTCATGAAATTCCATCAAATCTGGATAAGCTACTTTAGATTATGAATATTAAAATGGAAGAAATCCAAGTTTTAGTACATAGTTGGCACACCAAATTGTTTCACTTAAACAATTCTGTCATACTCTATAAAATGCTTTGGTTGTTTTAAAATTATTTGTAATTTGTTTGACAAGATATGAATATTTTTTAAGATATTTATATATATAACTGAATTGACTTTTCAAAAATAAATTGCTGCATATTCAAAGCTTTGGACAATATTTATTGCATCAAGACTCTTGCACTGTACAGCTCAGCTTTTTCCAGGGCAGTGTCCTTCTGATGTGTTGTCATCCTCCTGGCAGCTTATGGAAATTGAAATTCCAACACATTATACTCATAGTTAAAATTAAAAAAAAGATTGACATCATGTGCACAGAATCCAATTTTGCTTTGTGTTCATGGAACTAGGCTGGAGCATCTTGGAGCCCAATAGATTCCCCTTTTTCATTCATAAGCACATGAAACCCTGAGAAGAATAATTCTTATTCTAACTACAAACTAGCTAATACTTCCTCCGTTTTCCTCTACCATTACTTTTGCTAAGGATGTCTGTTAAAAACCCATCTTTGGTTCTTTCTACTTAGCTCTGCTACAGAAGATACCTTATTATATACTATGCTGACTGAGATCTGCCTAGTTGAGGGATTAAAGCTGGAAGCAATTCCAGTTCCAAGAGAAATGAAAAGCCTGAGCTGGTTCTTTGCAACCACAGACTCCTGGAAATCAGCCTTTCCAAACAGCTACCCATCCAGAAGCCAGCTGGCTCCTCTTCTGCTTTGGCAAGAAGCTCCATCCCCTCCCCTTCCCTCATTTCTTCCCCCATTATCCAGCAGAAAAAGTCACCTGAATGTGCAAACCCAATGCAAAGCCATCCATAGCCTCCAGGTCCTTTGTAAATTGCCACTGAGAGCTTCTTCTCACAAAGAGAGTCCTTTTGAGATGTAGCCAAATAGATATAATCATTGGGGGGAGGGGTGAAAGCCTAATAGAGATGAAATGTCTGTGTACTATTGATGCATATATCTACCCAATTAAAGAGAGCCCTTTCAAGATATATTCAGATTTGGATTTAGGTATGGTAGTTTTGCTATTATTAAGAACCAAGAACAGGGTATGATTCATACAATTTCTTTCTAAGCTATATGGGCTTAATGAGCCCACCACTGCTTGTATTGCTGCATTTTGGACCAGCTGTAGCTTCCAGCCAGCCTCATGTAGAGCACATTGCAACAGTTTATACTGCAAGGACTATAATACCCATTAAACATGGGTTACAACATGAGAATGATGGGAGATGCTCAACACATTGTAGGGTACCATTTTAAGAAAATTGCTTTTAGATATTATAAACCTTTCCCTAATCCTTTTGTTTTCCAGTGCAATTGTTTTGGTGTAGGCTTGTGCCCAGATAAAGTAAGTACTTGGAGCAAATATTTGAAGTTATTTTATTATTAAGTATGCTGTTAGTTCATATAATTGAATAACTCTCTAGGTCTAGAAAGTTCTTTCCCAACCCTAGGCATCTGTTTTGCATCTAAAAATTAATTTCTGGAATTTATTGTTAAATATCCCCCCCCCCCTACAAGACTGACAGAGGTTTCCACCAAGGTCCTCTGTTCTGGCGGGAACAGAGGTTGAATCTCATTGGCCCAGAGGTCTGGCAGATCCCTTTAAAAGGGGATGCTGCCCGACCATTCTCCAGCCGGATGTTCACTTGACTTGCAATAAAGAGCTGTTGTTTACTGAAGCCTTTTGTGCCTCCTTTATCCGATCTAACATTTATAATCATAGATTAGAAGTAATTCAGACTTTGATAGCTTTGACTATTGAAAATATTTATATGCTACCAACAGGACTGCCTTTTGGCTCTGGTGGCTTTTATATTTGACCAGTAAGTCTCTTCCCAATCATCTAGAATGACATCAGAGATTCTGTTTCAGGTTCTCCCTCCCCCTACAGCTGTACTGCATTATTATGGGCTGCATTTCCTGAGGAAATTTTAGTGACATGATTATAAAATTATAGCCAGTCAAATTAAATTGTGGGAAAGTTGGGAAGGCAAATGAGGTTGTATAATGCTTTTATTTTGTGGTAATTAGTGTGAAAGAGTACTGCTGTTCTGCAATTGTTCCTCAGTTGCAATGGATTAAAACAATATGTAAATGATTATGTATATTTTGCTGGCTCTATATTATTTTGCTGGCTTTAAAAAAAGTTTGATATTCAACCATCATCATCACCAAGTAAATGAAGTTTTAAAAAACTCTAGCAGAGTTAACCATATTTCTTGCATTCGAATATAACATCTATGATCAGTTTTGCTAGTTCAGATCAAAGTTCTACATCACCTAACATTCAGTGGTCAAAAATACACTCTCATGCAAGACAATATGCTATAGAACAATTCCACTTGCATTCTCCAGTAACTAACATTCAGAACAGAGGTTGTATTCTGCAGGTTCTGACCAGTTCTGGAGAACCACTGGCAGAAATTTTGAGTAGTTTGGAGAACCAGTAAATATCACCTCTGACTGGTCCTGCTCCCATTTATGCTATGCCTCCCGAGTCCCAGCTGATCGGGAGGAAATGAGGATTTTGCAATAACCTTTCCTTGGAGTGGAGTGGGAATTGAGATTTTACAGTAGCCCACCCAGCCACGCCCCCAGAACAGGTGGTAAAAAAATTTGAATCCCACCACTGATTTAGAAGCATACTTCCTCCCATCCTGGAATTGAGTTACAGCCATCATTTCTAGAAGCTATTTTATCCCCTCATCTTTTAAGACCATCCTGATTAATAACTGCAATTATATCTGTTGTATATGAACTACATAATTTAACAAAATACCATGTAGGGAATCTGTTTATTTTTATTGGATCTGAAATGTCTACATATCAGCTTGTAGATATTAATCATCCTTAGGTTTTATAAATAAAACAATAAAATAAATAAAACAAACTTAACCTTGTAGTTTTCAGACGAATCTGATGGGCCATAGTTAGAAACAGAACACAGATTTAATAGAATATTGGCCTCTTCCAACAGAGCTGTCTATGGTTTTAAGGAAATTTCTACAATTTTTGCACCCCTAAATAAGGTAGGCATTTCAGTTCCTCCTTTATTAAATAACCAAAATAATGGAAAGCAGACCAATAATTCACAAAGGGACTGCTGCTGCTTCCTACTCACTGTGGAATGTTTCTAAAAGCCATTACTGATTTAAAATAGCTCACTAAACCTGTAATTATATTGCTCAAGCAAGTTATCAGCCCACGGAACTAGCATAACATCAGAAGAGCAACTGTGTGCAAGAGGCAGGATCTTCTTTTTTAATCAAGAGAATTACATATTAACCAAGAAAATTACAAAGTATGTGAAGCTGCTTTGTTATGAATTAAACCATCTTTATAGATCGGATGTATACATTTATACAAATGACTGATAAGAACTATAACTGTTGGATTGCAGTCTGTTAACATGAAAGAAATTCCTGAAAATGTGGTCACAGAAATATCAGCTTGTGATTTTTGATTGTCAGTTAGGATTAAAAAGTTCACCTGGAAGTTAAACCTAAATTCCATCATTTGGAGGGGGAGGGAGGCAGATTCTGTGGTGATTTGGAGCAAACTCTTCATAACGTGAGCATAAACACTTAATGATCATCTCATAATTTGCATGTTAGGCAGGTAATTATGTCTTTTAAACAAAAGTAAGAGAGAAGTATGGTTTTAGGTCATATAACCTTAGCCTGTTCAACCTATAAAGCCCTATTCCAACATAGGGACCTTGGGAAACATCCATGATGACATTTGGGTACGCAGGTCTGAGTAGTTCCTTTAGCAAGGTAAAACCAAGGTCCTCCATCGCAGATCTAAGATTTAATCCATAAAATGACTTTTTATTTTGTTTATGACCGCCAACATACCACCACTCAAACTGGGTAACACATTTTATATTCTCTCCTTGTTAAGCACACAACCGAGAGCAAGAGAGTCATTTAGAACATGTTTTATGCAACCAACATTTTTGCCCATTGAAAGTTTCCTTTCCCTAGGTTGTTCCTATCCACAAGGGGCTGACACGAGATACATCAAGCCTACCGAGATGTAGTAAAATTTAAAAACAATTCCACACTATGGAGGGCAGATCCGGTATCTTTAAAAAAAGTTGAAAATATTTGCAACAATTTTCCAAATATTTTTATTAGCCCTACATGTTTTCAAAGCAGGGTAGTTTCTTTTAAAATAGGTAATTCACTTCTGAGGGACCATCACCTCCTAAATTGTATTAATATGCCTATTAATAATAGCAGAAAAGCTTTTGCTCCTGTCTCTTCATGTTGAGACATATTAACCTATTTCTTCATCTCAGATTCTTTCCTGTCACAGAAGCTTTCTTTCCCATAAAATCTAATGCATAATGCATGCCTGGTAATCTCTCATTGTCCCAGGAAACTATAAACAGGAATTAGATTTCAGTCAGGCATGAATGGAGAAACACACAGGTTCCTTGCAGGTTATGTTCTCCAACTCTGGCAAGCAGACCTTCCCTTCCTCCAAATCAGGAGTATAGCAGAGAGGCTTAAAATACTCCAGAAATACCTCGCAAAGACGAAATCAATGGAAATGCTGGCATCAGTTGTCTGAGAAGATCTGGAATCAGTGCTTAGGACTAGAAAGGTTTTATATTTCTTTTTCTTGACTGGTTTCTGGCAATGTTTCTGGCAGAAAATAACTACAGGTAATCCTCAACTTACGACCACAATTGAACCCAAAATTCATGCTGCTAATTGAGAACTTTATTGAGTTTTGCCCCATTTTATGACTTTTCTTGCCACATTTGTTAAGTGAATCACTGCAGTTGTTAAATTAGAAACACGGTTGTTAAGGGAATCTGACTTCCGCACTGACTTTGTCAGGTCGCAAAAGGGAATTACAGGACTGTGGGTCACTGCAACCATCCTAAATGGAAGTCAGTTGTCAAGCATCTGAATGTAAATCATGTGACCGTGGGGATGCTGAAATGGTCATAGGTGTGAAAAATGGTCATGTCACTTTTTTTCAGTACCGTTCACTTAGCAAACTGTTGCAAACCAAGGATTACCTATAGTTGCCTCTTCTCCTGCTGTTTCTTCCTCTCTCAACTTGTGTGTTTCTCTAGTTCTGACCTTTTATTTGGCCAGCCAAGATGGCACATGTATTTGAGGTGAGCAGCCTTTATCTGCGATCTTTCCTTGTGAGGTGGATTAGCTTCTTCAAGCTCTAACTGGTCCAGTTACCTTTCC
The DNA here is from genome assembly GCF_051295495.1 of Thamnophis sirtalis. Taxonomy (NCBI): domain Eukaryota; kingdom Metazoa; phylum Chordata; class Lepidosauria; order Squamata; family Natricidae; genus Thamnophis; species Thamnophis sirtalis. The sequence goes on from NW_028261387.1 coordinate 62,109,754, forward strand.
TCTACTGGGGAATGGCAAGGTGAAGTGGGTAGGTTTCATCAGATAGTTGATACAATTTCCTATAATAGCAGCTTGTTTTGGGGGTTCCCCAATTGCGTTCCAGGGATTAACAGGGCAGTTTGAACTTCTATCAATTTAATGCAAGTGGTTTATAACCATAGTGGGAGAAGAGATGGGATATTACAGCTGGCTGGCTGGGATGTTGAAACCCAGAATATGTCAACTGGAAAATCTCCTTTTATACAGAGTGAGAGTTTGTGGTGTACATGCAGGTGCTTTCAGGCATTCTCTCAAGCAAACAAGTTGTGAAAGCTGATTATTAGTGTGCATGATTCAAAGCTTAGGACACTCTATACCAGTGTTTCTCAACCTTGGCAACTTGAAGATGTCTGGACTTCAACTCCCAGAATTCCCCAGCCAGCAAATGCTGGTTGGGGAATTCTGGGAGTTGAAGTCCGGACATCTTCAAGTTGCCAAGGTTGAGAAACACTGCTCTATACTATGTGGATGCAATGTTGTTCATACATTTCAAGTCTTAGTAACGCTTTCCCAAAGCATCTACCATAATTTGTTCATCTTTAAGATGTGGTTTTTCCCCTCAGCTTATCAAACTAAACAGAAGCACAACTCGTTTGAAGGGCAAAGCTTGCCAGCAGGTTAACCTGACACTAAAATCAGGCTGGAAAGCCTTCCACGACCTAATAATTCAGGTCCAGAAAATCGCCCGTGGCTGCAAGGCGTTCTATAAAATTCTCCATTGGGCGGGGTGAAGGGAAAAAGAAAAAGAAACTACACGCACTGCAATTTACTTTCCACTTAGATTTTGAGATACCACCAGCTTTTTCTATTACAGGTTCCAACTAAGGTTTGGCTCTCCTTGAAACTCCGCTCAAACGTGCTTTTTTCCTTTCCATTTCGGCGTCGAGGAGAGCAGAACGCCTGGTGGCGGGTCAGGCTTCGTCCCTGCGGAGGGCGCGAGAGAGAGAAAGAAAGAGAAAAGACGAGGAAGGAGCACATTTTACTCGGGCGCCACACCGACAACTCCCTCGGGAAGTTAAAAGGCGTCGCTCGTTCCCTCCGGATCGCTCCGGCATTCGGCGTCAAAGAAGAACCGAGCCTCCCGCCATCCACTCCTCCCACCCCAGAAATCCTGCTCCGCGTTCACCGCCTCCTTCTTTCACACCGGCTCCGAGCGACCAGGAGCCAAAGGCAGCCTCTCTGAGAGAGACTCACACCCAAAGAAGGCGCAGGCACGCCCACACCGAGGAACGCCGCCGCTGGCCAGGCTCGCAGCCGTCCTTTCTTCCTCCGTGACGGGAGCGCGCCGGCGCGCACGCACAGAGAAGCGTATATATAGATCCAGGGAGCAGCCGACCCTCTCCCCCTCCCCTCAACCGCCACCCGGAGAGGGAGAAGCGTTTCCGTGTCGGCTCAGGCGCGGATACTCTCCACCCGCGAGGAAGCCTTGCCCTAAACCGGCCGGTCGCAGGCAGCGGCTGTGCTGGCGTCGCTGGCATCTTGCATGCCAAGGCTTTGAGGTCACCCTCCTATGCGGGAAGCCTGTTGCCGCAGAGGCAGCTACAGCTGGAGAGCCTCCGGGAAAAGGGACCTGAGAGGTCCCGCGGTGCCTCTTCCTCTAGGGAGCTTGTCCGGGCACCCAATGCTGCTGCTGCTGGTGGTGGCCCTGCCCTTCGTTTGGGCCCCCGGAGTGGCCCACGGCTGGGAGGTAAGCACATCCCTCATCGCGGGAGTGGGTGGGCTGCTCCGCGTGGGGCGGGGCGAGGTGAGTAGCGGCCAGGAATTAATTTGTGACAAAAACAAACGAGACCCACGGATCCGTGCAGGACTAAGACGGTGTTGACCTGGTTAAATGCGTGTGCAAATGCAACCATTCGGTCTTAACGCAAGACTGCAAAAAGAGACGGGAGGCAGACTGTACTCAAGTTCCTGAACAAGCCTTCCCCAACGTGGTGCCCTCCAAAGGACTGGATGGCGGTATTAATCCAGCCGGTCCAGTTGCTGGACGTTCCGTTTGAAAAAGGGGGGGGGGGTAGTGAGAACTGCAAAACTGCACCCCACCATCCTCTTAAGTTGTTGAAGGGAGCTGGTAATAAAGTTCTCTGCATTACCCTTGCTCACAATTTTCCTCAGAAAACTTGCTTTGCTTATTCAAAGATTCACGAGGCTGCTTAGGTATGGTTTGGATTGAAAACTATGGTTTATAATTTAGCACGCTGCAGTGTGTGGGCTCGGATATTTTGATCAAAACTATGGGGAGCTGCCTGCTGAATCTTAAGAAGATACTACCATGAGTTGTACTATATTAGCCTTTCTCACTTCATCTGATAATTTTCTGGCCACCTTGTGTAGCTTCCTTAATGTTTTTATCTGAAGTTGATAAACTGTAATCCAACAGAGGCACAACTCAGTGACTTTGTTGCAGAGAAGACTTTTCATGCTGTTTTCTTTTGGGGTAAACAACTTATGCAGAGTCCAAGAAAAGAGTAAGACAAAGATAATATACCAATGAGATTAGAAAACAAAAGCAAGCATAAAAAACTACGCTGACACTTTTTTTCCCTGGGTACTTTTTTCTATTTTTAGAAATTATCCTTGTTTCTACCACATAGTTATATTTTATATAATGCTGCTTATCTTTAAGCTTCTCTCCTTCCTGTTTTTTGATAATCTCAATATTTCATCCACTGTGACTTTCTTTGTTTTCTCCTTTCTCTCAATTTACTTAATTTATCTTCATATATTTGTTTTGTGATTCGGTCATAATTCCCACTCTATATGACCAAACCACTTCAACACACTGTGTTCAATCCATATTTATTTAGCATTCTTTCTTTGTACTATTCTTCTTGTTTTACCACACACACTAATCTCCCATACCTGCTCCATTTAACTATATAGCTTTTAACACACCCAGTTCTCATTTCTGTATATCAAAATAGGCAGAAACACATTTTTAAACACAATTTGTACTATTTTCAACAGATTCCTCATAACAGACCACTACTGTCTTTCTACCATTATTTGGGCATGTTAAAATGTCCTCATTCATGTTCCTATGTTAAATGTACTACCAAGGTACACTGCTTGCTCTAGTTCACGGGTGTCAAACTCGCAGCATCAGGTTGCTGTCACATGATGTTTCAGCTGGGGTGGGCATGGTCTGCATGTGATGTATTTGGACTGTGGGCCACCAATTTAACCCCCCTGCTCTACTTTATACAATTAATATATGACTTGCAATCATTTACTCCATTTTCCTTGTGAAGTATGACTTCTGTAAGTCTTTGATGCATTATTTTTCAGACCCATAATCCCTGGTGCTTCATTCAATTTATCTAAACATTCTGTGCAAATTATTTAGATTCTCAGTCAACAACATAGCTTTATGTGTACAGAAAAATATCTGCATTTACATCTTTAGCAGTAGACTTATATACCGCTTCATAGGCCTTTCAGGCCTCTCTAAGCGGTTTACAGAGAGTCAGCATATTGCCCCCAACAATCTGGGTCCTCATTTTACCCACCTCGGAAGGATGGAAGGCTGAGTCAACCCTGAGCCGGTGAGATTTGAACCGCTGACCTGCTGATCTAGCAGTAGCCTGCAGTGCTGCATTTAACCACTGCGCCACCTTGGCTCTTTAGCCAACATATTTCTATGGATTTCTATTTTCTTATGCATGCACATAAGTACTTCATTCCTCTTTAATATTTATTGAATGTATTTATTTATAAATGTATTATTAATATATGTATTATTATTTATAAATGTATTATTATTTATAAATGTATTATTAATAACATTTTCATCCTTTTCATTCATAAATACTTTCACTTCCCTGCATGTATTTGTCATATCTAGTTCATACAATCAAGCCATCTTTAATAGGCTCCATGATCTCCTTCCCTTTCTCTTACTTTCAGAAACATACAACTTTCCTTTCCTTTCCCGTTCTTTTTATCATACATATCTCTTACATTCTAAGGAGCAGTATCCTGTATGCAGTGGTCCTAACAATAGCATAGATACTGACTTCTACCCCAATTGTGTTTTGGTCAATTAAGTTTTACCATAATAATTTTTAGCAAGATAGCATAAACTAGATCACCTATTTTAGTCTGCCTATGCATCATGCAGTATTCCTTGTTGATAATGGTTAGGGCATAGTTGGCATACTTTGGCCAGTAGGATATTATTGGAGCCAACAACTAAATACATGTCTGTGGAGATTTTCAAACATCTAGATCATGGTTGTTCCAGAGATGCTTTTCAAGAGGCCACTGGACTTTCTTGTTTTTTTCCTTGAAGATTTCTTGGATGAGAAGTGAAATGTCTTCAAAGGAAAAACCAAGAAAGTCCAGTGGCCTTTTGAAAAGCACCTTTGGAATGACTAAATATAGAAATCAGTTATACATATGTATAGTATCTGGGCTTCCTTGTCATAATTTAAAAATAAAAGCAAATACAGAAGGTTAAAGATATTACTGTTTTGAGGAATGGGATGAGGGCTTTATTCTTTCTTTGCTGTCCTTTTTAATTTAGAATTATGGTCTTGTCTCTTTTCTTTCCATTGGTAGCTTTCCCCCCAGATGATAGAAACAGTCAATAAAGAACAAGTGTAACAAGCCTTCCTACCACTATTTTGATACTTAAATCCCTATATTGTACATCAACCACAAAAGGGGATTGCATTTAATATCTGGCTTGACCCTATGTTCTCCTATTCTCAGACAAAACCCCTCTCCTGGGCACCAAACAAGTTTTATATAAGGGGATCCCTACAGCTGTAGTGTTCAAGTGAACAAACCTCCAGCACACTACAGAATAAAGCAAATTCAGTTCCTTTGAACAAGAAACAGTATCTAGTGACGAGTTTGGTTTCCAGAAAGCACAACTTGGATGCAGGTGCTGAGACCTTGGCATTGTGTGCTCAGCTTACTAGAGTCAAAACAATGATAATGGCTTTCTACTAAGAAGGAAGCAGTATCTGTCCTTTAAATAGTTCTGTGATTATGTATATGCTCGACAGAAGTTTTTCTGATCAGCAAACGGTAAAACTAGGCTATGAGAAGTTTCTGTTCAACCTAGAATATGAGGCAGCCATAATTCTGATAACTGCAAGATGCACTATATTAATCTATGTGGTTTGAAACACCAAACCAGAATTTCACAGGCAAGTACAAACCAAAAAGAGAAAAAAAAGAAAAATGAATACCTCTCTTGCATAAAACTTGTGCAGTTTGGTATCACACATTTTTCCTCTTTGTTACATTTGTATTTATTTATGTTATTGTTTAGTCCAGTGGTAGTCAACCTGGTCCCTATCGCCACTAGTGGGTGTTCCAGCTTTCATGGTGGGCAGTAGGGGTTTGCTGCTTTATAAATTTTATAAAGTTACTTCCCTACTTTATAAATCACCATTACTGTGGAACTGGTGGTCAGTTAGAAAATTTTAATAGTACCAGAAATACAAAAGTGGGCGGTAGGTATAAAAAGGTTGACTACCCCTGGTTTAGTCACTAAGTCGTGTCTGACTCTATGTAAGCCCATGGACCATAGCTCACCAGGCCCTCCATCCTCCATTGTCTCCAGGAGTTTGCCAAATTCATGTCCATTTCCTTGATGACACCATCTAATCATCTTATCCTCTGCTGAGCCCCTTCTCCTTTTGCCTTCAATATTTCTCAACCTCTCGAGGTCTTTTCCAATGAGTCCTCTCTTCTCATTTGGTAGCCAAAGCATTTGAGCTTCAACTTTAGTATCTGTCCTCCCAAAGAGCAGTCAGAGTTGATTTCCTTTACGATTGACTGATTCTTGATCCCTTTTCAGTCCAAGGGACTCTCAAGAGTCTTCTCCAACACCACAATTTGAAAGTATTATTTATTTATGTCCCCTCTTTATTAGTTTAAGGCAACAAATATATCCCGCATACCTTCCTCCTCCTATTTTCTGCAATGCAAGTGCCATGGAGTTCTCCATAAGATGTCCAGCCAGGAATTGGCAACATCTTACATTAGATACAGAAAAAAATGATGTTGGGGAAAATATTTCATTAAGTTAGAAATTTCTCACTGTAATACAGATGCACTTTTGATAGTGTAGGCAGGGTTTCCTTAAGAAGCATTTGATAATTTCTTATTGTTTATACTTTGTTCACTTTTGCCACTCTGAATCATGAAATTAAGTAAAAAAGTAAGGAAATAATCGAATGTGTTCTAATCATACAGGATGACAGATGCAATCAAACAGAATGGCAAAAACCTTTAGGTGGAGGAGTATCGAATGAGAAAGGTAAGGCCTTTTTACCCATTTCACTGTCAAGTGACTCGGGCAGCTTTTTACCCATTGTCACTGGGAATTGCCAGATAGAACATTTCAGGAATAATCACTTTGTACCCTGGGCCATCAAAATTATAATGTGTCCACATGTTTTTAAAGCCACAGTAATTTCCCTGGAGACAGCTCCAAGGAAGAATGGGGTAGAGATAGAAGGGAGTCGGCAAGGTTTTTCTCGTCTTTCTTGCCTTAATTCTCCAGGGAGGTGCGGAGAAAGGGCTTGACTTAGGGAATGTAAGATTTCCTCTCCTTCCACTCAGTTCAGCATCTGTGGAAACCTACATTTAAAAAAAAAACTTTTACGTCAAAGATTCACAAACATTGTGGTTGCAAAATACACTAGACTATGGTTAATTGAACTATGGTTTACTGAATTTATCCAATTGCCTGGGTTTACACAATAACCTGAAGCCTAAAATAAATACAGAGGCTGGATTTACACAACATATCAAGGCAAGCCATAGCTATCTAATTTTAAATGCACTGTGTCATTCAGTAATAGTTAAAATGATCCCGGAATTAGATTACATCAAATCGCAAGTTTGTGCTTGTGGAATATATTTATGCCTATTGGCCTAAAGCAAAACATGGAACTTCCTCTAGCTCTTCATGTCAAAAATAATTTTCTGTTTTGCTTTGATTCATATAAAGTATTATGCCAACCTTTTTAAATGGATCCTTCAGAATTTGAGAACATGTCTATAATAATAAAATTGGTTTCCACTATGTGTATGTCCAGTCAAAAAATTACAGTTGAGAAGGCTAGTCCCATAGACTTTGCTGAGGTTCTCTATTATTTTAAGTTACTATTTTTTTTTCTGAGCAGGCTTCAAAATAAAGCACTGGGCCTCAATCACTCACAATTATGTTCTAGAAATGCCTCTGGGGTCTATGGAGGGGCGGGGGACCAAAGCTTTGTTGGAAATACAGGTTATGCTTAGAAATTTGTGCTTTCCTTTGAACTAATTAAGCTTTTTAAATATAATATTAGGTGAGGCACAAAAGAAAGTGTCCATGAGCTGTGCTCATTGGCTTCATGTTGTGCACACATTGAGTCATTGAGTCATTAAGTACAGGCAGGTTGCAGATCTCAGTGTCTGTTTTTTTCAAACTACATTAAGCTGAAATGAAGTGTATCATAATAGCATTTAGGGCAATCAATGGCTGTAACCAGTTTTCAGAGAATCTTCCAACCCTCAGGTCCAGCTTTTCTAGAAGCACTCTGTGCTGCAGTGGATACTGCACTGAGGAAACCCTGGGTGCCAATTTCTGAAGAAGCAAAAACGCATTTTGCTAGCACTAAGATGACATGTTGCATATATGTTCGAGAGAAGCAATAGCAGGCCACTAGTTTTAAAACTTGAGTTCATTCAAGATTCAGATTGTAGAGAGCTGACAGTTTCTTGAGTTGTTTTTTTTGTTGGTGTTAATTAAATCAGGCCACATGCTTGCTCAACCATTAATTGTAGCACGCAGGAATCTCAAATAGGTCAGTTCAGCACATGCCACATACATAGCAATTACCAAAGGGAATTGTCAAGGATCAGACTAGCATAGACTATAAAACAGGTTTTGTAAGCAAACAGATTTGTACTTTTTTTAAAATGTTAGGAACTCTTCAAAATATTTCTTACCATGGATTAGTAACAAAGTTCTTCCTTGAACTGTTAATAAAGCCACTCCATATACTGGATTTTAATCACCCAAGATGCCTCCATATCTTTCTTGCTGCAGATTTAGCATAGCATAAACTGTCATTCAGAAGTGTGAAATATTAATTTCAGTTAGGAGATATATGTAGATATAAAAGTAGAAAATGGTGAAAAGTAAATAGTATGAGTGATGTTATAAGGTAGCGATGTCGAACTCAAGGCCTGGGGGCCGGATCTGGTCCACGGATGACTTAGATCTGGCTCTTGAGGCTACCCTGGAAACAGTGCCAGACAGGCCCATGGTGCCTCTGCCAGCGAAAATGGAGCTTGAGAGGGCCCATTTTTGCTGGCAGAACACTCTGGCCATCACAGGCACCCCCCACACAAGTGACATTGAGCTGGCCATGCCCACCCTGGCCACGCCCACTCTTGGCCCCCTCAGGTCAAACACAACCCTGATGTGGCCAGATATTAAATGCAATCCCCTTTAAGCTTTTGTGGTCAATGTACAACATGGAAATTTAAGTATCAAAATAGTGGTAGGAAATTGAGTTGAGTGACACCCCTGTTATAAGGTCTAATATATTGCAGCAAGTGAACTGACATGAGTATAAGGCAGGTATCCAGATTTGTTGAACATTTTAATTTTTGTGATTCTATCTACAAATGCACAAGTTTTATCTGAGAGCTGTAGGTGACAGGAAGTTATTTTTTTCACTTTTTAAAATCTGCAGGTGGCCACACCTGGAAATGTGGAAACCTGTTTTACATTTCCTAATTTAAGAATGTGATTTTAAATGTATGTGCAGCATGAAGAGCCAGAATAAATGTAGCTCAATTATGATATTGATTTTTAGTCTTTTAATTATAGGCTGAGCTTTGCATCTATATTCAGATAGATATAGTGATCAGTCCATTTCTTGGATAAGATGTTGTCTGTCAAGTACATGAACCTAGTATATGAATTACAGTTCAAACCTTGAACTGTAATACATCGTAATTGAGTCAGGAATTACAGTTGTAAGCCATGATGGTTATTAAACAGGTCACCATATGACTGGACCTATTTTTATAATCTTTTTTACAGTGATTGTTAAGTGATCATGGCAATCATAAAGGGGATAGGATGGTTATTAAGTGAACATTGTGATCTTTAAGCAAATTTATGGTCTGCAATGGGCATTTTTTTGCCGGAAATCAGAAGTAAAAACATTAAAATGGTGAGATGCTGCAAACAGCCATAAATGCAAGCTGGTTACCAAGCACTCAAAATGTGACCAGGGGTTGCTTCAAAGCTTTAAATCTGGGTCCTAAGTAGCTCTGAGAAGGTCCATCATAACTTCAAATTATACACTATATTGCCAAACTTATTCGCTCACAACTGCTTCTGATTATTTGGATGGGTGAGTGAATACTTTTGGCAATATAGTGTATGTGCTGTAAGTTAGGTTCATGTTAAAACTGAAGTAGATATTGATGATGTTTTGGTAAAATTTCTCAGTTCAACTGATTAAGTGCCACTGGTATGCATCAGATTCACAAGAAGCATTGGGAATAAAATTAAAAGCACCAAATGCTAGAAAGCAATACATTTGCTAAGCACCATATGTTCTATCTTCTGCAGGTTACCCACTGAATGTGACCATCAACAATTGGGGTTATTCAAATGCCCTCTTTCTAAACTGGGAATATCCCTTGGGAGGTACCCAGAGCTTCTCATTAGCTCTTTATGACTTGGACACAAATACTCTACTGCAGAATGGATCATCTACACTCAATACCACCAGCTTCAGCTTCCAAGGTTTGCTTCCAGGGACACAATATATGATCAAAATCACTGCATTGCTTGCATGTGCACAGAATTCGAGTAGAAGAATCACTGGGCAGACAGGTAAGAGTTAAGTTTAGAGCTTGGAATCATTTTCAGCAAATTTGAATTTTGATATATGGTGATTGTCCTCTTCCACTTCGATTCATGCATTCAATTTTTGTCATGTCTTCAAGCCACAATGTCCAAAACTAATCTCACAAAATAAAACCATACAAGTTCTGGGCACATCCTTGCATGAATAGTAGTATCTAAGTCAACTGATAACAATATACTTTCTAGCAGATGGCGAGCAGTAGTTCAAAACTTCAAGATATACAGTATGTGTAAAGGTCATTATTCCATAATCCAGCTGTTAATGTTTCTTTAAAAAATACTGAATTTGGAAGAGAAAAATGATAGGTTGTTTTTGGGTTATAACACTGTAGACCTCATTCTGTTTTTTAAATGCTGTATTTCAATACAGTTATATACATTGGAATAAATGTCACATTCAAATTCATTTGTTTCTTTTTACTGCCTGTTACATGATTTTTCATGTAGGTAATAATGAATGCATTCCTTCAAATCTGAATAGGGTGGCATCTTACACAACAAAATGCTAGTTGTTTTCTCTTTTTAGCCTGTAATTTGTATTTTCAAGTGCATATGGAAATAAACAAAGGCACTCTGATATGTAGTCTATCCATGTGACTTGCACAGAAGACAGATGTAATTGTGCGACGATAATGCCAGAATCTGCAGTATGTTGGCAGCAATGTCAGCTCAGCATTATTTTGCAACAGGCTGCTCTTACTATGGCAGTGCCATAAGCACTGCAACATTCTGACATTGTCTTTGTAGACATAGGAAACTCAGAAGCCACTCATTGCAGATGTAGTTTACAATTTTCTGTTGGCCCATCTGAAGTGGGTGATTATGTTCAATTATATACAACATTTTGTTTTGCATAGAAAGGCTTTTTAGGCTTATGATAATCTTAGAAAGGTGCATGTGCCTATCAGCAGAAACCTGCTTAGTGGAGGGCTTTTTTGGGGGGAGGGGGGATAAATCCTATTTTAGTGCAATTCAGAACTTTCATTATCAAGTTGCAGATATATATGCCTATTTGCATATAATTCCTTGCATGTTGGGAATTAGGTTGGGAATTTCCTTGTCCAATCATTAAAGCAACAAAAGAATCACTTTTCACAATAATTATGCTTGAACTTTCATTGCCCACCTTTTTTGTTTATTGCCAAACATGCAAAATCAACACCGTGGTAACATTTGGGAGGATGTTAAGATGAGGGCTTCAGGTATGATCAGTGAAACTGTAACATCTTGGTATGGATGCTTTCTCTCATTGACAACTTTTTTTCAACTTATATTTTATTTAAGTACCATTACCTGTGCGGGATGTTATCTTGAGTCATGAAAGTCCCTCAGTATTATTGGCCTCCTGGAGTGAACCCCCAGGTGGGAAAGATGTCTACCAGTTGGTTCTCTACCACATCGATTCACAGGCTCTTGTCAAGAATACAAGCATTGCTAGAGGAACCACTACTTTCCGCTTTGAGAAGCTTTTACCGGGCAGTGAATACGCCCTCCGTATCACCACATGGGCTGGATATTACAAAGCAAGCACCAATGCACGAGGATGGACAGGTATTGGGAAATGGGTAATGGGTAGGGAAATGGATAACCAGTAGGCTAGAGAACAAAATCAATTGTGTGAAAGTGAAAGTATTACTATTGAGCCGAGGTGGCACAGTGGTTAGAGTGCAGTACTGCAGGCTGCTTCAGCTGACTGCTAGCTGCAGTTCGGCACTTCAAATTTCACTAGCTCAAGGTTGACTCCTTCGGAGATGAGTAAAATGAGGACCCAGATTGTTGGGGGCAATATGCTGACTCTGTAAACTGCTTAGAGAGGGCTGTAAAAGCACTATGAAGTGGTATATATTGTAAGTCTAAGTGCTATTACTATTAACAGAATCCATCCAGCTATACCAATAGGCCCCTGTCACCTGATTGTTCATGTTTGCTTCATAAATAATTTGTGGGGTAGGAAAGTAAGTCAGCATTATTGAGCCAGACTTGATAAAACCATAAGAAGCTCCTGTGATAGGACAGAAGATGCTATATCATCAAGACAAAATTTCTTTTCTTTTGAAGCAAATCAGCACAGTTTGAAGTATATCTGAAAGATTTTAGTGCAGAACCCCTCCAAAAGTTTTCTCAAATTGTACTATTAAACGGTACAAGAGAGAAACAATTCTAATGAATTATAAGTGAAATATATTTCATTTCATTAAGTTTAACAGATGTCAACATAATTAAGCCAACTTTCATATTTGTTCAAATCAAAACAAACCACTCAAAGGCCGTTTTGGCCTAGAAAAGGTATATGTCAGTAGGTTGAATTTTTTTTAAAAACTTTCAGATTCAGGTAGTTTATGAACGTATTTATAAGGTAGTTGCAGTTTTATGTTCCTGTCAGTGAGGCTACTTGTTTCCATAAATTTGTGAGAAAAATGGATTCCTCCTTGGAGTGATGAGTCTCTCTGGCTCTCTTTTGTCCCAACAGCTCCCAGTCCTCCCAAGGCCCTGACATTCCAGAACAACAATTCCAGCTCCAGTTTGACTGCCTCATGGACTAACTCAGAGGGAGCAGAATGGCTGTATTTCACTCTGCAGAACCTGCACACCCCTGCTGACAGCAGGACAGTGTCACTTAAGAGAGGCCTAACTAACTACACCTTCCAGCACTTGGAGCCTGGAACATCCTATCACCTGGAGGTTAAAGCTTTGTCTGGGCCTTACCTGGTTAAGGGTCCCAATATCACTGTTTATACATGTAAGCATGCAGCAATCTATTTGCTTACAATACTAGGAAGTGGGAAGACCCTATGAATCAGATGAATTTCAGAAAGAGGTTACCTGTGTGAGGATAGAGAGTTTCTGTTCTAAAAGGCCAAAAGCTTTATTTATTATTGCTTTATTACTGATAGCAAATACATTCTGTATGAATAGATGGAATTGTTAAGGCTGGTTATAAAGAGAGACTTATGGTGTTTGTTCTCTTCTTACATTTCCCTAGTGTAGGAGTTCCTCCAGAATTGTCCTTTTGAATAAGTAATATATATATATATATATTATTTATGTAGTCCCAAGTTTAGAGTTTCAAAAAGCTAACTGGATGTACTTTCACTCAATTTACCTGCTGCAACTGATGCTTAATTTTTAAAGCAGGCTTCAGATCCCTTTGCCTAGCATTAAGCTATCTCTGTATTCTAATACTAATATTTTCTTTCAGAATTTGCAAACTTTGATATTTTGTTACTTTTTCTATTTATTTTTCATCAGTATGACTATCTCCTAGTCGTGTACATCTATGAACCATGCTCCCCCCCCCCCCGCCTTTCAATAATTAGTGTCTGGAACGTTGTGTTTCAGGTATCTGTATTTTTTCAGTTGGTCTGTACTTTTTCACTTTACTGAATTTTTGTGTGAATTTTTTCATAATTTTGCATTATTATTAATGGACATTGGAGATGTCTGCCTTCTCAGCTGACATCTGGCACTTTGAAGCTTATGAAAGCAAGATAATTGCCCGTATAGCTCTCAGACTCACTGAAGAGAGAGAATTTGTCCAAGGGGAAATTATTATTGTTATTGTTGTGACAGTTGTTATTATTGTTTTACTTTCTGGAATTCAGTTCTTGCTGGAAATCAACATGATGCAAATTGAGACTTTTATCCCCCTTTCACTCTTTATATTCAAATGGACTGTTCTGTTCCTTCCTTGAAATCCATGTTTCCCCTACAGCCATTATATTTTTTAATTAAAACTATTTCACATTTTCCTGCACATTGGATTCATGTTTTAAATATATCCTTATCTATTTGAGCAATCCAGAGCAGTAAAGATCCATGATGATTGAATGTTCAGTTGGATGTGGTCTGGAAAAATGTGCCTGTTTTGATACTTCTATTTCCCATGATAGAATCTATTGTGCTAAGTAGATCTAAGTATATTTTCAGGGATGAAACAGAACCAGGAAGTATATGAGCAATTGAGAATTTGAAGAGTTATGATTGATTGATTGAGTGATAAATCTTTATAAGGCTTATTAAAAGTAGTTTGTTCGTATGAAATAAGGGAGAACAATTGTGTGAAATAAAGGAGATGCATTTTACTCAAGAGTTTATTTAATGGTCTCCAGATCTATTGAATTGAATATGTTATCTAACCAAGTGTGATTATACACATGAGGACATTGTATCTTGTGAAGAAGCTCTTGGTGAACATGCAAAGCAAACAGAATCATCATCATCATAATACTAATAATGGGGAGTAAGAAAAATAATGATTCTATCTGTCATAAAACTGATTAGCCACCTACAAGTATGAGTAGGTACAATGAGCTGGATCAATTTAGAGTAGATAATTTCTGGAATGATGGTATTGAACACTGAGCTGAAGTCCCTGAAAAGGACCAGTGCATAAATTCAATATGTTGCCGAATGTGGTGTAATGATATAATGACAGCATCATCTGCCGATCTATTGGCTCAGTAGGCAAACTGCAAGGGGTCTAACAGATGACTTGTATTAAAGTGCAGCATATCTTTTATCAGTACCAACCATTGATCGTTTGACTGGAATTATGTAAGTTATTACCCAACACGTCTTGAGGGTATATAGCTGGACATGACTAATCAGAAATAATTTCTAAATTATTTATTTATTATGATTGTTGATTCTTCCTTTCATCATTTTATAGACCCCCTGAAACCAGACAATGTAAACTTGGTCAACTATGACAGAGATAGCACTTTGAAAGCTTCATGGAACTCAGCAGCTGGTGAAAGAGAATCCTATTTGGTGATTCTGCAGAAAGGAGACAGCAGCATTACAGTCAGAAATGTATCCCTGGGAGGGAACAGCACATACATCATCTTTACTGACCTGGCCCCTGGAAGCCACTACACTGCTTGGGTTACAGCTATTGCTGGGCCCCATAAAGCAACAGCAAAAAGCAACTCTGCCTGGACTTGTAAGTAAGAGCTGAATTTCAGATCCTAAAGGGGAAAAAAGGGGAGGGGGAGGTTTGCCAAGTAACCTAAAATAGCTGCCTGCAAATGTTTGATTTGAGGGGTATGCTGGTTGAGAGAAGTAAAGATGCATTATCTTCCTCCCAGAGATTGTCCTCCAGGATTGTGGGAGGTGGGTGGATATATATTTGCATTTGGTTCCTGGGGGCAGCACTTAGGACATTGTGGAATGGGTGTCAAGAGCCTGCAAAAGCTGTGAAATAAAGTGGGTTTGCCCAAGATACATAAACAGATTTTTAAAAAAAATCTTGAATTTTTTTAAAAAAATGATGTTTGCTTATTGTAAAGAATATTCTACAGTTTTGTTGTGTTTTCAAAATCAAAATGGAAAATATATGATCTTGATTTTTGGCAGTTACAGGAGAAGAAAGTGCAAGAGATTGCAACCAAAGGTGATCCACCCCCTGCTAGATTAGATTCCAATCAGTTCCTATGATGATGGTGGACACAATGGGCCTGGTAACCTTTGCCTAGTTTGAAATTACAATTTGGTATGGTATCAAATAATCTCCCCTGGATTCCAGTAAGGAGAAGGAGAATGAACATGTGATTTGAATAGCAGGATGCCAGAACAGACAACTATTATAGGGTTTGTCAGGAGGCCTTTTTTTTTTTTTTTTTTT
This sequence comes from Thamnophis sirtalis, assembly GCF_051295495.1. NCBI lineage: Eukaryota > Metazoa > Chordata > Lepidosauria > Squamata > Natricidae > Thamnophis > Thamnophis sirtalis. The sequence goes on from NW_028261387.1 coordinate 62,125,308, forward strand.
TTTTTTGTACTCTGCCATTTCTCAGATCATAGTTTCCCATCTTGGATTGTTCCAGATCTTTTATAAGGAAGTCTGCATACAACATTCTGGGTTTTTTCCCCTTCCCTTTCAGATCCCATGGCTCCCTCTAGTGGGAATTTATTGAATCAAGGCAGTGCCTACATGCTTCAGGCTCATTGGCAAGAGGCAGCTGGGACTGGTTATGTGATAACGTTATATAGCATGAAGCCCCTTGTAATGTTGCAAAACAGTTCATTGCCTAAGCAGTCCTCCAGCCAACTTTATGAAGGGTTAAGACCAGGCACTCAATATGCCTTGGAGATCTGCACGGCTGCAGGCCCCCACATTTCTCTGCCCTTCCATCTCAGCAACTGGACATGTGAGTGTCAGGAGAGCATCATAGTTCTGTTTGATTTTTTTGATTTTAATGAGCATTTATATGCCGCCCTTTTCCCTGAGGGGACTCAGGGCGGCTTACAACAATGGGGGGAAGGGAGTGCAAGACAAGACTTAAAAGAAAAAAAATGTGAATAAAGAAATTAACCATAAAAACACAACATTCACTCAACATTCGGGCGGGGTGAGAATAAATCCTATCCCCAGGCCTGACGGGATAGCCAGATCTTGAGGGCTGTGCGGAAGGCCTGGACTGTGGTGAGGGTGCGGATCTCCATGGGGAGGGTGTTCCATAGCGTTGGAGCTGCCACTGAGAAGGCCCTCCTCCGCGTAGTCGCCAGTCGGCACTGACTGGCGGATGGAATTCGGAGGAGGCCTACCCTGTGCGATCTGATGGGACGCAGGGAGGTAATTGGCAGGAGGCGGTCTCTCAGATAGCCAGATCCACTACCATGGAGCGCTTTATAGGTGGTAAGTAAGACCTTGAAGTGCACCCGACGATCAACAGGTAGCCAGCGCAGCTCACGGAGGATCGGTGTTATATGGGCGAACCGTGGTGCGCCCATGATCACTCGCACGGCCGCGTTCTGAACTAGCTGAAGTTGCCGGATGCTCTTCAAGGGCAGCCCCATGTAGAGCACATTGCAGTATTCCAGCCTAGAGATCACAAGGGCTCGAGTGACTGTTGTGAGAGCCTCCCGGTTCAGGTAGGGCCGCAACTGGCGCACCAGGCGAACCTGGGCAAATGCCCCCCTGGTCACAGCCGACAAATGATGGTCAAAACTCAGCTGTGGATCCAGGAGGACTCCCAAGTTGCGGACCCTGTCTGAGGGGTATAAATTTTGCCCCCCAGCCTGATTGATGGAACGTTAGCCGAATTTTTGGGAGGAAAACACAACAGCCACTCGGTCTTTTCTGGGTTGAGCACCAGTTTGTTAGCTCTCATCCAGTCTTTAACAGCCTCAAGGCCCCGGTTCATCACGTCCACCGCTTCATTGAGTTGGCACGGGGCGGACAGATACAGCTGTGTATCGTCCGCATATTGGTGGTACTTAATCCCGTGCCTCCGAATGATCTCACCCAGCGGTTTCATGTATATGTTAAATAGCAGGGGGGACAGGACCGAGCCCTGCGGCACCCCACAGGTTAGGGGCCTCGGGGACGATCTCTCCCTCCCCACCAACACCGACTGCGACCTGTCCGAGAGGTAGGAGGAGAACCACTGTAAAACAGTGCCGCCCACCCCCACCTCCCGCAGTCGTCGCAGAAGGATACCATGGTCGATGGTATCGAAAGCCGCTGAGAGGTCAAGGAGAACCAGGATGGACGCATAGCCTCCATCTCTGGCTCTCCAGAGATCATCGGTCAATGTTGTGCAGAAGGTACCAAGAAGGGGCACAGAAAGTGCAAAAATGGGAGATGGGGAATACATCAGGGACACAAAAACTGCAGTTTTCCAGTATCCCTTTTTATTGCAAAGTTTTGTGCATTCTAAACTTGGTTGTTTGCTTGCCATCATTTCTTTATCCAAGCTAAGTAGCAGCACTGATGTTACCTAGCTAGGTAATGAAATGAATACATTTCATTTCACTTAGCTTTACAGTGTTTCTTCCAAACAACATCAGAAAAATAAGTATAGACATTGTATCTGTGTACATGTATCTACACAATAAAATGATGTAACCCATCCTCTTGGCTTGAATAGGAAAGTTAAAATCAACACAACTTCTCAACCTTAACTCTTATGCAAGAGCTTGCAACCATAACAGTCTTAATGAGAAAGGGTGGAAATTCTAAAGGAGAGCAATAGGACTCACCAAAGGTACTTGGCATAGCTCATGCACAACTGCCCTGCTGAGTAAGAGAAGCTTCTCCTGTGCCTTTGCCTTTGAAAAGGAAGCCTCTCTATTTAAGACCAAGCTACCATTTTACAAAACATGAGGAAGCTTTCCTCTCCCCCCCACCAAGTGGGAGAGGTCAAAATGTTCGGTGTTTCATTTGTTAAAATAAGGATTTTGGGTGAGGCAAAAAGAATGTCTCAACTCTTGCAGATAGTTCTCCCTCGTCCCTTTAAATAGCTCAGAGTAAAATGTGCCCCTTGAGTTCACTTTTGCCGAGAGAATTGTGCATTTTTGTTCTAGCAATTACGGTCTTTTCTAATATTGCAACACAAAAGCTGATTTGATTTTTTTAAAAAGTTCTAATGAGCATAGGAACCCACATAAGATTTGGGGGTTGGCATTCCTTGCTGTACATGGCTTCATTTTACAGAGGGTGAAGAAAATGCATATAATTCCTTAATTATTATGCCTGGTAGACTTTAGGCTTGGATTATTTTAGAAGTGGGTACTACTTCATCACTGGAGGCTTTTAAGAAGAGACTGGACAGCCACTTGTCTGGAAAGGCATAGGGTCTCCTGCTTTTGTGTGTGCATGTGTGTGTGTACTAGAACAGTGGTCTCCAACCTTGGCAACTTTAAGACCTGTGGACTTCAACTGCCAGAGTTCCTCAGCCACCAAAGCTTTGCTGGCTGAGGAACTCTGGCAGTTGAAGTCCACAGGTCTTAAAGTTGCCAAGGTTGGAGCCCACTGTACTAGAAGATATCCAAGGTCCTTTCCAACTTTTATTTAGTTATTCTGTTACTAATTTTAGATTAGATAGATAAAGCATCTATAGGGAGAACATGCAAGCATTAGCGGGTTGTTTTTATGCACAGTCTGTTCCAATAACAAGTAAGATCCAGCTGTTCAGAGCCTTGTGATCAAGACTTGCCTGAGAATCAACTAGTCTCGGATTAGGATTCCTTGTTTCCTTTAGGACAGATGTTATTAGGCAACTGGTTAGGAAATTTCTAGGCAACTGTCTAAGAAATGACTTTGGTCAATTGTAAGAATTTGTTTATAATGTGTAACCTCTCTGATGTTGGTTCCTTTCTCCTTCCTTCAGATCCTTTGCCTCCAGAGCACCTGAAACTCAGCAATGATGGTCATAGAATGAGGTCGCTCCATGCTTCTTGGCAGAATCGCTTCAAAAGCGGAGGCGTCTGTGTAGGAGCTCTTCTGGAAACCAAGTCCCAATTAGTGATTAAAAATTTGACTCTGGCAGAGACTAATATCACCTTTGAAATGCTAATCCCAGGACGTCAGTATACTCTGAAGCTGGCAAGAGTGGCTGGACCATTTCAGTCTCATGTTCAAATAGTTAGTGACTGGACATGTGAGTATGCCGTCATTCTCAGTAGTATGTGAACCAAGTATCTTTCTCCATTGTGACACTTTTCAGCTATGCTCAGTTACAGTCCCATCACACCAACCCCCCATTAACCATACTGAGAGATGCAGTCAAACATATAAAATTATTGCACTGATGAAAAGTTGCGGCAGAGGATTTCTCCTTTTCTTGTTTGACTTTCAGTGAGTTTTATACAAGTAGAAAAAGTATTAGCAAACATAATCATTTCATTGTAAATAAAGACAGGAAGAGGGAAAGTAAAGAGGTAGAAATGAATTTGAACTTTATAAGGAACTTTATAAGGATGATTTTTGCTGAGGTAAGAACTTGATTTGATTTAGAAAGGTAACAGTATTTCATCCAAATTCAACAGATTGCCCAAGATTTCAGATATCGTTTATGAGTTTTGTTTTTGTAATTTGTTAAAAAAGTAATTATATCACCATAATTCATATTAATAGGCTAATTGTATCTTAATTCATATCAGTAGTTTACAATTAATAGTTTACAAGGCAAATCCCAAAGGTGCTTTTTCAGGAGGAAACTGGATTTTCTGGATGGTGGGGATTGGAAGGATTTATATCATCCAGTCAGATCTCAAGAAGCTTCTTGAATAAGAAGCAAAACTTCCAGAAAAGTCCACTTACCTCTTGAAAAAGCACCTTTGGGACAACCATGACCTGGATGACTGAGAATCTCCATAGACATTTACAAGGGAAGAATAAATCTAGGGTTCCTATATCTGGATGGGTTTTTGTATCTCTTTTCTGTTATCTATCTGGCTATTTATAGCCCAGAAACAATGCATTGATTAAATGACCCTTGTATATGTGATCTTTACTACTTTTATTGAGTGTTCCAAGATATGTCACATTTTTACTTAGAAATCTTTCCTTTCAGATCAACATCTCTTAATCACCTGAATTCTCCATCCTGGAATGGTACAGCTTAGTAATAGATAAACCTCTTTCTTTCAGATCCTTTGGTGCCATCAGGAGTGATGCTGGCTAGTAGCAAGTGGGCCGGCAGCCTTTTTGCTTCTTGGGACCAGCCTCTGGGTGACAGTGACCAGTTCTTCCTGCGATTCTACAGTCTGGAACATTCTTTGCAGAGGAACATCACAATTGGGCCAAGCATGCTAAATTTTACATTTGAAGGTCTTCAACCTGGCAGTCAGTACTTTCTGGAGGTTACAGCAATGGCAGGACCTTACCGAGCTTCATCTCAGGTGGTTTCTGCATGGACATGTGAGTATTCAATGTGTTTCTGCAAATAATGAGACTTTCCTGAACACACAGTTTTTATTGTAGACTAAGATCTCAGTAAGGCTAAGAATGTAATGTGTGATGTCGAGGCTACTCATGCATAAGCTGTTGCAATATCCTTGCTCTTGCTTGACAAATTACAGTAATCTTTCATTTCCATTAATCTGCAAAAGGAATTTAGCATTTATCTTGTTACTAGGGGAAGCATTTATTATCATCTTGTGCTTAGTGGACAGAACATTCCAATAAGATGAACTTTAGGAATGTACAGTATTTAATTAAAAATATATTTGAAGTTATAGCTATTGTAGTGTCATCCCCCAAGTTCTTCTGTGGTGTCTTATTATGGTAATGAGATGCTCCTTGAAGAATGAATGAAGAATGTCAGGTGTGCATATCAAGAAGGAACATTCCCAGCAGGATCACCCAAGATGTGAAGATTTTCCTAGCTGCTCAGCTAAAGCAAGCAGACAGTTAATACTGGTCAGCAGCAGTATAGAGAAATATTGAAAGTTTACCTCACTGACAATAACAAAAGAATAATTTCATACAGTATGCAAGAAGGAAATTGCAAATTACTCGTGCATTTTATCAAGATAGGTAATTGGTTAATTAATGCCATCAGGTATTGGCATTAGATGATGACGAGATGATGGCCTCTCATTTCAAATGGCACTCAGCATGCTATTGAAAAATTGCTGATGAACTTTTGAATACTAATGGTATTTATGATGTAGCTAAATTAAAAATGTTAGGATGTTAAGATCATGCTGCTATGCAGAAAAAAAAGCATAAGACAGAATTACAGTGACAACATGGAATATAGGAAGCAGGAATATAGGAAAACTCAACACCATGAAAAATAAATGGAATCAGCTAGTTGTTGACATCTTAGGCATCAGTATATAGAAATGGAATTGGACTGTCAGAATATAATATTTACTACATGAGATGTGAATACAAAGAAAAAGTTCATATCAGAATGATATAGTAAGAGCATCACTTAGGTATAATACAATCAATGATTTAATAATGACAGTTAGACTTTGGGAACAATCCTTTAATATGAAGATTATTATCTAACCTTGAGTTAGTATACTGAAAGTCACAAATGGACTGTTAATAACTGATTCAAAGAAATCAAATAAAGATGGAGTCTATTGAAATTTTATATGGTAGAGATGACAACTTCCAAGTTGTATGTTAGAAAATATTCCTTTTTTACAAGAACTCCCAGTACTGGAAGGTGAAGTTCAATTAACACTTTGATAATTATCTATTTAGAAGGCTTCAAAAATAAATATGTCTACATAAGTATTTTTCCTTAGTTCTAAGTTGCTTCTCCCCTTGATTAGTTTCCAGTCATTGCTTCCTGACAGAACAATCAATCAGTGGAGCAACTTGCCTCCAGAAGTTGTGAATGCTCCAACACTAGAAGTTTTTAAGAAGATGTTGGATAACTATTTGTCTGAAATGGTACAGGTTTTCCTGTCTAGGCAGGGGGGTAGGACTAGAAGACCTCCAAGGTCCTTTTCAACTCTGTTATTCTATTCTATTCTATTCTTTAGTGTGAAACTGATGGTCTGATCAGTTTCAGGCAGCATTCCCCCACCTCCCCTTTGTAATAAACTACTTAAGGTGAAAGCTCAGCTTGTTAACTTGTAGTATGCTGCCTGGAAAAGCATCCCAGAAAAAAGAGTTAGCTTCTTTAAGCAATTTCTTCAGCCTCCAAAGGGGTAAAAAGGAGTGAAAATAGGTCAGGCACAGGACCCTGCATGAGAGAATTTATTTGAATAAGATAGCAACAACCAATGATCTTTGCAGCATATCTCTGTGCCTGTCTCTGTGTCTGTCTCTCTCTGTCTCTGTCTCTCTCAACAATAAAGACAGTGTTTGCAGTAGTGAATGCCTTTTACGTTTCTTGCCAATGTGTACTTGGAAGGACAGCAATGAATACAAAATATATGCAAATATGTTTGTAAGTACAAAAGATTAGAATTGTGCAGGTGATGGTGTTCCTTGTGAAACATGGACTTTGAAGAAACAGGGTAAAAAGGAGTATTGGATCTTTTAAAGTTTTATTTTGGAGAAGACCTTTGAGAATACCGTCGATAGCCAAAAACCAAAAATAATGGGTCATAAAGGAAATCAATCCAGAATTCTCATTTAAGGCACAAATGAAGATCTAACTCACTTCAAAAGTTTATAATGGTAGAGAATGTGAAAAGAAAGAGAAGAAAAGGATGACTAGCAGCAAGATGGTGATGAGTCCAATCTTGGGAGATCTGAGTGGCCAGGTTGGACAAGAGATCTTATTGGAGAAGGTCTATCTATCTGGTCACTAACAGTTGATACCAAGTTGATGGCACATAACAATCAATCAATTGCTGTGATTGATTGGATGCTCATTTTAATTTTTCCCCTTTGTAATAACTCTATGAAGGCCTCATCTAAGGCATATATATATATATGTATGTATGTATGTATGTATGTGTGTGTGTGTATATATATATATATATATATATATATATATATATATATATATATATATATATATATATATATATATATATATACATACATACATACATACATACATACATACATACATACATACATACATACATACATACATACATACATACATATATATATATATATATATATATATATATATATATATATATACAGAATTTATATCCTGTCATTCTGACCATCATTATGCTTATGATCTTTTGGACTTCAGTTCCTATACTAGTGTTTGTAGCTACAGCCTCTATCAGGCTCAGTCAATATTCGGATTGCTGGAGATGGAAGACAACTAATCTAACATTAATCCTGTATTATTCCTGGAATTGTATTAGGGCCATATTTTTATTTGCTACCAGCTCACAAACATGTTTTAGGTTGATTTTGGCAATATCATAAACTTTGGATTGAAGTGCTATAGATCCAGGAAACCTGTGGCCTTTTAGATGTCCTTGCAGAATTCCTGGTGACCATAGAATAGTGATGATGATGATGATGATGATGATGATGATGATGATGATGATGATAAGTTGATCCCTAGGATGCTGACAGCAACTCGTATCAACCATTAGCGCAAGTCAATGTTATTTGTGATACATTTTAAAATGTTCAGTTGAACTTAGTTTCATGTTTAATGAATAAAAGAAATAACAACAACAATAACAACAACTGACAGACAGACAGACCGTCATTTGTAACACAACACAACACAGATATCACAGTTATCGAAAACTGAAGCAAAAAATTTATTAACATCACTGTACCAGGAGACACCAGAGTCAAAGAAAAAGAACTGGAAAAAGGTTGTGAAATATTGTGACTTGGTCATCAAAATGAAACATGGAACAGTGATACCCATTGTGACTGGGACACTTGGTACCATGTCCGAGAATTTTATAAAATACATCAAAAAAAATTGCAGCTTCCTGCAATAACGTCAGTGGAACTGCAAAAAACTGCACTAGGAGACTCTAGGTAACTCATCCCTGCTCTACTATCTTAGTCACCTGTCATTAACTTATGCCAGGTATCTTTTCATGTTCATATGTTATATTATCAAGATAATATTTAATTCATATTATGAAAGTCTGCTGAAATATATCCAGCTTTGCAAATCCTTGAAAAGAAGAATGAATCCAAGATGTCACAGAGCTGTTGAATATGTTCTGTGAATCAGCTGTTGTGAGGTTAATGCATCATGCCTGCCTTTTTCTAAAATCTGACTCTGATGTGCCAACCTTTTTATCACTATAGATCCTCTATCTCTGGCAAATGTCAGCGTGAAGGGCAGCCAAAATCCCCAGCAACTGATTGTGAGCTGGATTGAATCGGGAAGAGGACGAGGATATTGGGTACAGCTCTATTCAGAGGAATCCCTGTCCATTATACAGAATGTGTCTGTACCACATGGAACCACACAGGTTACTTTAGATAATCTGGTGCCAGGGACTCGGTATCGTGTTGAAATTGTCTCCAGAGCTGGACCTCACTACATTTCTTCTCAAACAGCCATTGGCTACACAGGTATAATGTAGGGTTCCTTCTGCCTTTTTTCCCTTTCTGTTTATTCTGACTGAAATAGGTTGGCACTACATATTTTTTTAAGACGCCCCTCTCCAATTGCTGGTTTTGACAGAAGGAGCAGAACTGCTATTGTTTCTTGTCAGTACCTTATTTTGGTGCATTATGAATGAGATATTCAGAGCTAGATAATCATTAGTTCTATATTTTCTCTCCCTTGCCTTTTGAATTTGCATCAGTGCTATCGCTATCCCATACAATAACTTATTTTAGAGGAGATCAGACAGTCATCTATCGGGAATGTTCAGTAATTATTCTCTACTTTACAGATCTTAAATTAAGTGGATTAAACCAATATCACTTTTTGATAATTATCCTTTGGATTATTTCTGTTCTTTGTACCATGATCAACCCGCTACAGGTAGTCCCTGACTTACAACAGTTCATTTAGTGACCATTCAAAGTTACAACAGCATTGAAAAAATGACTTATGACCACTTTTCATACTTATGACCATTGTAGCATTCCCATGATCATGTGGTCGTAAGTTGAGGACTACCTGTATTTACTGTTTGTAGTATTGTTAAATTTACATCTTCTCTTCCTGATTATTTAAACACTCAGAGTAGTTTACAATGACCCAGAGTCATCATAAAAGACAATACTGGAAGAGGAATTAGCCTTTAGTTCCACTAAGTCAATAAATGAAACGTTTACCTTTTCTAGTGTTAATATTTACATTCCATATTGTATTCATTACTATCTAATACTTCCTTTTTCTTGCCCTATAATTATATCTTATTTATTCTAATGGGACAATAAAAAACCAATGAGACTTTGCACTTGTCTAATAATTTTTGTCCAGCAAACATTTTCTGATGTCACCTCTGCTGCTTCTTCTAGTGCCCATGTTGCCACTTTCTCTGAAGGTAATCAGTCACAGTTCTTCAGTGTTATCTGTGCAATGGAAGCCCCCAGCTGGGCAGAGAGACGGTTATATGGTTTCTGTATCGAAAGAAGGATCTACAGATACCAGTAACCACATGTTTGTGGGGAAAGCCAGCACCAACGTTACAATTGTGGGACTGGCCCCTGGGACCTGCTATCTGATCGCAGTGTGGTCACTGGCTGGACCCTACAGCTCTGCTTCCCGGAACAGCTCAGCTTGCACAGGTAAGTGCAACACCTTGATAATTGATCTCTGAATTTGTCAATATGGCACAGTGAATGAATTCTGATGCAAAAAAGATTTCTTTAGACTACGTTTCTCATATTGATGGATCCTAGATTGCATGGACTTGCCTACTCTTCAGTTCAGTCTTGTTCACACTGGAAGATAATGATTAAATTTCATAGCGTCACCACCATGTATATTACTGTACCATGAAGAGAGCTTCTGACTGAAACTTCTTTCTGATTGCAGCTCCTGCTGCTCCTGTGAACCTGACTCTGAATAATATGGGCAATTCATCTGTGCTGTACACATCTTGGACTGAGCCTCCAGGAGGACGGGACCACTACAGGATGATCCTGTATAGCCTGGATCCTCCAGGCATGAAGAGAATTCATGTCATTGGCCCAAGTGTCCAGGATTTCCTTTGGACAGATTTGCCATCAGGAAGCCATTTTGCTGTGCAGGTTATTTCAGTGAAAGGACACGCTGAGGCCTCCTCCACTATTGCTGCTGAGTGGACATGTGAGTCTGACAGTCTAGGCTGAACTGTTACCCATAGATATGAGACTATAACATTATTTGATCAACTCTATTCTCCAGATCATTTTCCTTACCCAACTCTTCCTCAGTGTTTTTTTCCCATTTTCCATTTTCTTTATCCAACTCTTCCACATGCTTGACCACTGATCATTAGGTCACATTTCATTTCCTGAAGTTTACTAAATCAAACAATTGGATATATCCCCAAGTTGACAAAGTTTTTATTCTTCTTGACTGATTTGGTCCCTTTTCTGTATGTAATTAGAGGAAAGGAAATTTAGGTCTTAATAACAGAAAGTACTAATCTGTAAATGTGCTTGCTCCGTTAGATTCAAAAATCCTATCAACATTGATATACATTAAATCCTCATGTGCATTCTGTCGGAGACAAGATAGGCAAGCTCACATATTAGCATATTGATGTGGTCAACATCCTTTCAACTGTGATGGAAATAAGAGGGTGATTTATTCACGTAGAATGGTATCTACAGCAAGTTCTTACCATTTTCAGTCATTAGGTTAATTTCACTTTCACTGTCTCAGCTTGGTGCCTTGTATTGGACTTCAACTCCCATAACCTTCAGCCAGCATGGTTGGTAAATATAAATGTCGATGTTTAACATATCTGAGAGATACCCGTTTGAGAAAAGCAGGGTGATTTTCCTTTGGGAGAAAGGAAAATGAACTATGAGAAGTATGTGTTCAAGATTAAGTCTACCTGATTCAGGTTAAAGCTAGAGAGCTGCTTACAGTAAAATAGTGAGTAGGAAGGTTCAATGGTTTGATTTAGTATAGATCAACTTTCTGATTATGACTTTGACCAGTCTTATTGATAATTGAGTATCAAATATAAGCAAGATTTATGCCTATCCTTCTCAACTTTGTAGTTCTGCCATTGTTCAAGACTCTCCTATTTGCTCAGGATAAGAGTGTTAGTTATGTTTGCTATTTGGTAGATTTAAGATATTGCTCTTGATTGCTGGTTTAAATCTTTATAATTTTGTATTTTTGTCTTGTTTTGTAAACTGTTCTGTTTTGTGTGAAGTACAACTTATATATCTAAGAAATATTTTTATTTGTATATATACAGAGAAACATAATTAGTAGTACTACACACCATATAGAATCCATTGTATCGTTACCACCTTCCCATGCCCTGTAGCCGCTATGTGCTGCCATTTATGTCAATTACTGTTACTCATTTAATCAGACAAATTCTTAATTACTTTACAGCTCCTCTGCCAGCTTCCTCTGTGCAAATCTGGAATGAAGGGCACCCAAACAGGCTGCATGTGGCCTGGGCACCAGCTTCTGGAAGACTGGATGGCTATGAACTGAAACTGTACTACACAGGATCCAGTACTTTAGTAACACAAGCACATCTTGGAAGGGATGCTACTAATTTTACCTACTCAGGTCTGACATCTGGAATCAATTACTTATCTGAGATTTTCTCAAAGGCTGGACCTCATAGGACTTCAGCAGGGAATTTCAGTGCTTGGACAAGTGAGTAAATCATGACAGCATCCTGCCCTCTATTACTGACATATATGATTCTAAAATACAGCCCCTTGTTATAATGATTGGCTTCTCATATGTGTAACTTCAGTTGTAGACAGTAAGATTTCCCCAAAGCAATTTATACTCTTACATGAAAATAAAATGAATTTACAAGATAAAATAGATAAGTCTGTAAGACAAATAACTACATCTTGGATTACCATTGTCCTCATCCTAATGAAAAAACAAGTTATCTTAATATTTTCCCTTCTTGAGTGTTTGGTAATCTCTATACTCTTCAGAAATACCCAACTACATTTTTTTCTTCTAAGGCTGGTCATGTAAGCTTCCACTTAAGTAAACACCCTCCCAAAAACACATTTCTTCCTCCACCATAAGAAGTTACTAGATAAATAATGTAAAAAAAAATCCTTCATCAGAAAAGAAATAAATCAGAGTCCTCAAACAGCACCTTTGCCATATATTCCAAACACCGTGGAATTGTTATGAATAAAAATAACCCAGCACAAGTGAGTCCCTGATTCTTCAATTGCTCTTGTAATTTTGAAAATGATAAATCACCTTACTACTCTTGCTCTTGTGATCCAGAACAAACACAGGGTTCAGAAACTGATTTAAACATAGGCCAAAAGGTGTACATATGGGCAAGAATCTTTTTATTTAATAAACAAGTTTTATTTGCAGTTTCATTCCAAGCAATGCCATATACTGTCATTCTGAAGCTAAGAGGAATACTGGCCCTGAATTTCATTTGAAATGGCTGACACTTCCCTCACTTAGGTCAAATCAGGAATAATATTGATCTCCATAGCTTGCATAGTTTCATAGGAAATTGTTTGCATCAGTAAATATTAGAATCAAGAAGGCCAAATATACCCAAGATTTAATAAACCCAGTAGCAATTTTAATACAGAAGATTAGCATCTGCTCCCAAATTAATCCATGGTCAATTGATTAAATTGGTCAATTTAGAAATGGAGCCTCAAAATTCTGCTTGGTTTCAACTAGCAAACATCTGATTCTGTTCTTTTGGCAATGTGGGATATGATCCTGAAATAAGGCCTCAGGGAGACACAGTCACTTCAAATAATAGCTGAACTATTATCCATTTTTCTAGACACAAAGGAAATAGTTAAATCTTCTTCAGTTGCTAAGTTATATCTGGCTCTTCATGGAGCATAGCGTGCCAGGCCCCCCCTGTCCTCCACTGTCTCCCAGAGTTTGCCCAAAATCATGTTCATTATATCGATGACACTATCTAACCATCTCATCCTCTTCTTTTGCCTTCTTTTGCCATCAGTCTTTCTCAATAAAATTTAAATCTATCATCAATAGATCATAGAATGTTACAATACAATCAATAATTGCTGCATCTAAGAACAGGTGTTTGGAATCCATTAAATCACTGGCAAATACATTTGACATGTCCAAAAAGTACTGTGTCTGACTCTGCATCTGGGATCTGAGCTGCTGCTAACGTTATACTAGAAGAAAGATCTAACACTTAAGTAATAGTGTCAGTAATTCTTTGCTGGCAACATCCATCATGTAAAAGCTATAAATTCATACAGATTTGTTTGTTAAATTAGTATCGCTTATTGATACACATAACTTCCATTCTCTTTCCCTTCTGCCCAGGTCCTCTACCTCCTCGCATGGTACTTCTGTCAAATAAAGGACATACTGACAAGCTGAGTGCTACCTGGGAACCTCCCGCAGGAGATCAAAGTGGCTATGTACTTACACTCTATAATGCTGCATTGGGCATTGTGGTAGCCAAGGTATCTGTAGAAAAGGACATTACTAATTTCACCTTTGGAAGCCTCATCCCAGGAAGTAAATACTTGCTGGAAGTTGCTTCCATAGCAGGGCCGTATCGGATATCATCAGGGAACACCAGTGACTGGACATGTGAGTCTGAGTTTCTTCATTGTCCACATATGGACATTTCCGGATAGGAACTTTAAACACATTCAAAATCCACTTCAGAGCTCCTGAATCTCCCAATGTCAGTTGTATCTGAAGTTCAGTCAATTTATTACCAGCTTTGCTGTGGAATATTTCAAATTTTAGCAAAGCAGGGCTCCCCGCTGCCCAAGCAATATATCTCTAAAATTTACAGGCAACCCAGATTCTTTCACCCTCCTCCCCTGCAATTCCTCCATCACTGTCATCTGCATTCCACTTTGAAGGTGGAAGAAAGAAGACAATCAGCCCTTAAGTGCTTTTCAAGAATGAGGAATGGAAAGCCTAATATGATGAAAGTGTCTTAACTCTTCTTGGCAATTTACATTGGTTCTACATTTGGTCTAGTTTTCCTATTGACAAAGTCACATGCTGCCCCACAGAAAATTGATATTTAGTAGTGAGTGATTAGGAGAAAGGAGGGATTGTTTTTTTTTAACTTTATTTATCCATTTTAATTCAAAATTCTGTTCGAAATTGCTTGAGAGATCAGGATGGAATAAGATAAAGAGATACACAGGAATATATGAATGATGGAGGTGTATGAGCCCCTAACTCAAAACATACCAACTTTTATGATCCTGAAAGCCAAAATGATTCTCCATCTATGCTGTAATGATGGTTGATTATCAGCTGAAGTTAAATTCAGCTCTAGTAATTTATAGCATTGATATCAGTCAATGAATCCAAAATGATTTGGAAAAAATTGTGCAGGCACTGAGTATCTGAGTCTGCTTTTTTTCTGGCTTCTGAACAAAATATGGAGGAGAACTTTTTGAAAGACAGCCCCTAATCATTTCTGCAAAGAAAGATTTAAACTGAATAACTTTTTTAAGTTATCTTAAAAGTTGTAACATGTTTGTTTTAAAAATAGCAACAGCAATAACAATAGCATTTAGACTTATATACCACTTCATAGTGCTTTACGGTTCTCTCTAAGTGGTTTATAGAGTCAGCATCTTGCCCTCCATCAACCTGGGTCCTCATTTTTCTGATCTCAGAAGGATGGAAGTCGAGTCAATCTAGAGTCGGTCAGATCAAACACCTGATAGTAAGAAGTGAGTTAGTCTGCAGTACTCATTCTAACCACTGCATCACCATGGCTCTTTCTTTAACCTATTGGACTGAATAGTTTCTGAACAGTCTTTCATGGACAAACTATTTTTGGGCAATGTTTCCGTTATAGGTTTGGAGATGATGCAGTTCAACTGAGTTTTGTGTGTAGTTATAGAAAAATGATTGTGCACCGTGCACCAATTTCTGTTACAAACAAGTAGGAGATGATTGATTGTTCAGGGCTTCATTGTAGAATGTCACATCAGCAGTATTATTTTTGCAGCTTGTTCACTCTGTATTCCCCCCCCTTTTTTTTTTACATACCAGACCCATTGGTTCCCAGGAAACTCTCTGTAAAGGTTGAGAAGGGAAATCCTGCATTGACTGTGACTTGGGCAAAACCTGTCAGCAAACCTGAGCGCTGCCAGCTGCAGCTGTGGCATCCAGGAAATAGCACCTTGTTACAGCTTCACACCTTGACTCAGTGGCAAGTCCGGCATATTTTTCAGGGACTAGTTCCAGGGAGAAATTATTCCATATCACTCACCTGTGTTGCTGGACCATATAAGGACAGTTCTGAAATGATAGTAATGCCAATAGGTGAGTATGTGTTCATCTTTCGGAGATATTCATATTTCCATCTTCATCCCCAGACTTATCCTTTTAGTTGGAGTATCCTGATCACTGCTAGAACATCATAAAATTGGTTGAGGCTCAAGAAGCAGAAGAGAACCTTAGGCCAAATTGTCAAGCACAGTATGCTAAGTCATACAATTCAAATCCATGAGAATTCAAGGGATACTTTCTTCACTTTGATATAGAATAAAGAAAATTTCTCTGGCATTCATATGGATATAAGAAGCTTCCATTAAATTGTGCAAGTATTGTAGAATCTTTTACAGCTCATCCTTGCCCAGATGGATCAGTTAAGAGTTTTAAGAAGCAAGCCTGTGTATGGTCCAAATTCCAATGATCAGAATCGGGATTGTCATACATCTGTGGTACAAAGCATCTGTGATTTCAGTAGCCTTTTGCTTCCACTAAAATTGTGAACAAAATAGTGTGAATTAGGCAGAATTTGTTCTATCCCATTTTTTCCTGTATTGCAAATATTTATTAACTGTCATAGAGACAGATAAGTTTGAACTTTCTCAGTTGATTGTGTCCTGTCTCTCTAGAACCCAGTCATGTGAAGAACCTGCAATGTCTACCTGACACCACCAGTATGTTTCTAAACTGGACAATCATTGAGAGTGACATTAAATCTTATGAGCTGACTGTGAATCCATTTCCAAAGAGAATTCTCCAACAACCAATACTAGCTTTGGTTGTTTCCCAAACTAATATTACTCTGGTAGAGCTGATTACAAATACCTCCTATCAAATCCAAATTAATGCTGTTGGCAGGAATGACATAAAGGGCCCATCTGTGACAATCGTGTGCAACACATCTGTGGAAGGTATTGATTCTAATCTCATCATTGATTGTACCAAGGGTTGCAGACTTTGTTCTGCATCTATCAGTTCCAACAACATTTCTTATTTTCTGCTGCAGTTCTTCCACCTCCTGTGAAAATGGACCTCCCACAATTTGATGCCAGTTCCAGAATTGTCATTTCTCCAGATATGTTCAGTGAAGAAAATGGTCTCATAGAGTATTATGGAATTGTAGTCACCACCAATGAGTCTTGTAAGTATCTACCTCTCAATGTGCTTTGCTTGGTAGGAGAGGTTTCCTAATTTACCTATGACCTTAATGCTGCAATACTTGTTTCTGTCTTTCCAGTACTAAGGCCTACTCAAGAAATCATTTCCCACACATGGTATGACCACTATTACGGGCAGGAAGACTCATATTTGGCTATGCTGCTGCCAAACCCATTTCATCTTAATGAGAG
The DNA here is from genome assembly GCF_051295495.1 of Thamnophis sirtalis. Taxonomy (NCBI): domain Eukaryota; kingdom Metazoa; phylum Chordata; class Lepidosauria; order Squamata; family Natricidae; genus Thamnophis; species Thamnophis sirtalis. Next base: position 62,142,405 of record NW_028261387.1, read on the forward strand.
CACCAACCTCAAGGCTTGGCCAGTGTCTGTGGGTGGAGAAGATTGCAGCCACTCCCGAGCAACTTGCAATGGAAAGCTGAAAACAAATACACAGTACAGGTAGGCATGTAAGAAAAATCATGCTGTAAAATACTAGAGGTTCATTTCATTTTCATTGGTCATCACCTAGAAATCTTTAGGGAGTTTGCAACTAACCTATTTCCTTACTGAAAGTATTTAACAGTCATACTAGTCCCATCCATCTCCTAGATTTTTGTGAGAGTAAAAGTATAAATATGAGAGAAGCATGTCCAATGGTTGAACTCTTTGGAGAGCTGGGGATGATATAAATGCAACAAATTACTGAAAGTGTAAGTCAGTAAACAGAATCATCAGAAGTTTTATTTCAATGTTTCTATAGGTTCAGCATTGCTGCATTCACTAAATACAGCCGACAGACTCCAAAAGTGTCCTTCACAGCATTCTCAGGTAAGTTGTATTATTTGGTTAGATTTTGGATTAAATAGATGTCTACTTTCTATCTAATTTCATTAGGGTTTCTCCTCCCAAATATTCAAAGGAATATGTTAAATTATCTCATTAAATTACCAATTGTCCAATCTTTTGCATGTCAATCCAGAAATAAGTTTCCATATTACTGCCATGTAGGATATATAGTATCAGGTGCAAGTAATCAGGAACAGGAATTGAGTTCAAAACACTAAAAGTTTATTATATGCTACCTATTCACAAAAATCTGATCTACTAATGGTCAGACCAAATTAAACTAGACAAGGGTGAACAGAATTCATGGATGCTGGACTTGGGTCTCTTGTGGGAGCACAAGAAGTCCAAAATTTGACTCCACCTTCAGGTTCAGTCTACTCATCCTCTACATATAGAAGGGATGTACATGGGAGTTGCCATTAACCAAATAAAGCTTGCTTCCATCACTTCAACAGGACCTGCCCAGTCAAAGTCCAATTCCAAGAGAATCCAGGTAACTTTATCTGCCAGATGCCTAAAATATTCCTCACAGCAGCTGTCCAGATGATTGTGTGGATCATCCCTCCAGCATAGAATAATGTATTTATTCTTGCTGGAGGGCTGCTAGGTGGCTAGCTGTGGGTGTGATAAGACTAGAGAAATAATTATTTTTGCACCCCTGGTACAATCCTAAATAAGGGGCTCTTACTTGTCTTGAATGTTCTTGTAGGTATCTCTTCTGAACCAGCCTTATAGGAACAATATTGCTGGAAAATCTTTTTGCTCTGTGGGCCACACAGTTCACTCAGTGACATTTCCAGATTACATCTGTGCAAGTGCATGTACAACCCCCCACTTCTCTGTACCCATCCTGTACCAAGTATGCATTGTTCAGTTCACACAGTATCTTCCAGCATCCTGTCTTTCCAATCAAACTATATCAGACTGTTGGTCTTTGACCGTAATAATGGTTGATTGATTGTTTGATATCTGAATACTACTGTTATTCTATTCTACCATATGGGGTATGGAATTGTTCTTATGTCCAATCATTTGTCTTTCCTTCTAGGACAGTACTGTAATGATAATGCTATATTAGTGCTTTCTAATCAAATTACACTACAAATTATTTTGACAGTATTATTTTTTTCTGGGCCTGAGAGAAAATCACCTTATACAAATGTAATTTTTTCTTGTTTTGATATCTAGCAGCAGCTGCTTCAGCAGATTCTGCAACTCTGCCTGCCCCAGTTGTGGCTGGAATCATTATGGGATTCCTTGTGACAGTCACAGCCATTTCTGTATGGGTTTATTGGAAACATTTAAGAAAAAGAAGGTAATAAAACAAAATAAAACAATAAAATATAGGAGTGTCTACTTTTGAGCTGGACATGAGAAGTGAGTGGAATTAGTATAAAAATGATCCTAGCTTAGATTTTTTTAGATAGCTGATTTAGCTAAATGTGCATGTTCTATTCCATGATATAAGAGATAGTTGAATGGCACCACAAGGTAAGAAAAATGGCTCAACAAGAGTCTATCAAAATGCAGTTATGAACTGATGCAGAAAGGAAGACAGGGAGGGAGGGAGGGAGAGAGAGAGAGAGAGAGAGAGAGAGAGAGAGAGAGAGAGAGAGAGAGAGAGAGAGAGAAGGGTAGGAGGGAGGGAGAGTGAGTGACTGAGTGAGTGAGTGAGTTGAAGTACATTTGGAAAGACATACCTCTTTACCAAAATAATAGCAATTTCCGTGTTTTGATTTCAGAATAGAAAAGGGTAATATACCTCAAGAAATGTCTATCTACAGTCTCAGGTAGGTGAAGCAATGCTCATCTTTCTATTCACTTAAGACAGATATTAGATGTTGTAGAATAGATACGCCAATGTTTTTATGAAAGAAACAATTGTGACATTCTCAGAGCTCAGCTCATAGGTTTGATTTGCTGTGAAAAATTATCTCCAGGTCAACTTTAGGAAGTTAGAAACAGCATTTGATTTTCTTTCGGTATCTTGTCCCACAAGAGGATTCTTAAACTATATCCTTAAAACAGGGCTAAGCAATCAATACCTAACCATTATTTTCTAGCATAGCCAAAGCTTTGAGATAACAGATATTACTACTTTTACTATCATAAAAAGTATAACTGAATATTGAAGTCCACAGCTATAGTAAATTCCAAGTAAAAACAACTTGTGAACATCTAGGGAACTAAACTCTCTGGCATTGCGATAAAATCCAATTAATTTTGATTCTATTGCAAAACAAGTAGTGTATATGATAGCTTAGGAATTAACTAAAAGAAACATGAATTCTATCTAGCTTATTGTATATGTTGGTTATGTCAGCCATGTGACATCTAAGATGTCTGCATAGCACGTGTCCTGTTTCATTGCTCTCTGAGCATTTTTTAATTCCTTGCAGGAATACCCATCGGCCAATCCCTCTGCAAAGTTTTAGACAATATTATGAGACAAGGACAGCAAACTCAAATAATGGGTTCTTTCAGGATTTTGAGGTAATGATTCTAGGTAAAATTCTATCCAAACATAACTATGGCCATAATTAAACAACAGCTTTATTCTTTCTAGCTTATGTAATGCTAGAATGGAAGAAAGAGCTAACCAAACTGCATCTATCCACTGCATCTTCTTCAATTTGATGCTCTCTGGACTATCCCCCCCCCCCCAATAACCCTTCCCTGTTGGCTTTTTAAAAGTCCATTTAAATATGCTTATTATATCAGGCCATGGGGCAGTTGGCCTCACAAACAAGGAATTCTAGAAATTGAAGTTCTAACATGTCTAAAAAATAGTAGATTGGAGAAGGCTGGTCAATTACAGGCAAGCCAGATAATTAATACAAGCTACTGCATGTCCTAATCTATGTACACTATCTCCTTTCTTCTTGCTTCTCATAGCTGGTAATTTAATGAGGACCCGGATTGTTGTTGGGGGCAATATGCTGACTCTGTAAACCGCTTAGAGAGGGCTGAAAGCCCTATGAAGCGGTATATAAGTCTAACTGCTATTGCTATTGCTATTAATCTGTAAGTGATTTAATAATCACTAATTCTGCCACAATATTAATTGCACCCCAAAGAACGCTGTATTTCATGGAGCCTGTAACCATCAATATATTCTCTGTTATAAACAGTATACAGGGATGAATATTGCAATAAGTTGACTCCAGAAGAGTAACTATTTAAGAATATCAGCAATTTGTGGTTTACAAGATATGAGCTATGGAGGGTGGATTGTGGTTCGTCTCTGATGGAGTCTTTGCTTTTTATAAACCAGCTCACCAAGAATATTCCTTCACAAACAAGTTTTGTCCTAAATGAGTACTGTAAATTACTTCTCTGTAGGTGGTAATAATTGTGAGGAAAATGTTCTATGATACAGTATCAAATAGCAGAGAATGGTTAAATTTAAACTCATTTTCCAGCTCTAGAACATACATTTTTAAACATTTAGCAGAGGTTGTGGAAAAGGGTGAATGCATCTATTTCTTGCATTTGATCCTTTTTGTTTTACAATTGGTCAGCTTCAGTACCATGAGAAATATTTCTTTCAAATATATCTTAACAACTGCCTTTCCAAATTCATTCTACATTTTTAGATCCCTTGGAATGCAATTCCCATCATCCCTAGAAGCATGGATATTGGCCGTGCTAGCTTATGGGAAGTGTAATTGAAGTTATCGAAATGATGCTTTTTTCAGATTGAAGCTTGACTCAAAACAAATGGGGAAAAATATTGAGAATATGAGAACTATACTACAAAGGATTTCCCCCCTTTTTGCATTGTACAGGAGCTGAAAGAAGTTGGAAAGGAACAGCCAAAAACAGAAGCTGAAGTTCCAGCCAATGCCATCAAAAATCGATATCCCCATGTTCTACCATGTAAGATCACAACAGAAACATATTTTTAGCATTTGCTTTTCTTTTGTTTCAAGTTTTTAAAATTATAGGTACAAAAAACAGAAAGCCAGATAACTATAAACAAACTCTAAATAAGGGGAACAAACAAACGTAACACAGAGAACAAGGAAAATAGAAATCAAGATAATGAAATATCTGAGCATATCACCTACATAGTAAATATTAAATAATATAAGAAAATTTCAAATCAAAACAGAAAGAACTTGATGGTATACTACCATGAAATCTGCGCCAAAGCAATATATTACATCCATTTTTGCAGGGGGAAAAAACCGCTTTTTTGAGAATGAATAAATTACACATGTCTTGAATCAAATCCTTAATGCCTGTAATAATAATGCATTTCCATTTTCTACAAATTATTTGCTTAGTCGTTCTCCAACATTTCTCAAAAGCACATTCTATATTTTTAAACATTATTTAAGATAGCATTAACATCCTTTCCCCATGAATTTACACACACACACACACACACAAACACACACAACCCCCCCACATTTTGTAAATATTAGTATATCTTTTCATGTGACACTGAAGAAATGACACTTGGCTGCAATGTAAAGTAGTGAGTATACAGCTTGTATAACATTGTAAATGTGCTGTCCCCTCAAAATAACGCAACACACAGCCGTTAATGTCTAAACTGCTGGTGAGATAGATAGGTAGGTAGGTAGGTAGGTAGGTAGGTAGGTAGGTAGGTAGGTAGGTAGGTAGGTAGGTAGATAGATAGAGATAGATATATAGATATATAGATATATAGATATATAGATATATAGATATATAGATATATAGATATATAGATATATAGAAGATATATAGATATATAGATATATAGATATATAGATATATAGACATAGATATAGATTATATTGTTCCAAAAGGAAGACAGTAATTCATAGTAACCCTGAAATGTTTTACATTGCTAAAAAGAAAATCTGTTACCCATGCTTTCAAATTTTCTTTGAAGCAAACTCAATGAGTTTGCCAGATTCACTTAGTGACTGTATTGCTAATTTAACAATTTCAAAAATTCATTTAACAACTATGGCAAGAAAAGTCATAAAAAGGGGAAAAACTCACTTAACAAATGTTTCACTTAACAATAGTAATATTGGGCTCAATTGTGACTATAAGTTGAGGACTACTACTCAGCATTTTGATTCTGCTCTTCAGTAAAAATCTGATTTTTTTTTTAAAAAGAGGCACAAGCTCATACAGTAGAAAATAGATTAGTTAATGCTTTATAGTATTGGACTAGGATTGAAGACATCCAGATTAAGGCCATCTTCAACCATAGATTCCCCCTGGATGGGAGGCTCACTGTCAGTCAGTGTCTCTTAGCCAACCCTCTTCAAAGGGTTGTTGCTATGGAAGTTTGGGAAGAGAAGGCTTTGTATATTACTTTAGGATTCTAGGGGAAAGAATACATACCTATATACGGCATTTCCAGGTTTTGAACTTGGGTTTCATTGCTTTAATAATGCTGGTTCTCATATATTTACAATTGTGCACATAAACTTGAAAAGAGCTATATTTCTGCAACTATCTATGTTGTATATTGTGTAAATCTTCTAAAACAACTCTTAACTCTGTTTTTTTTTATTATTATAGATGACTATTCTCGAGTCAAGCTGAGCCTGTTGGATGAACAGCCCCATTCTGATTATATCAATGCCAACTTTGTGCCAGTGAGTTCAAGTGCATTATCTTGGCCCCACATTTTATATTAGGAACATTATGTTAGTCTCTCTGTAATAAGAACTTCATGTGAAATTTTATAAATGAATTTAGCCATTTATTAGATTTGGCTATCTGATAGAAAGCGAGTAGGATATATAATGGGTAATTGCATTAAAACTGAGTAGATTTTCTACTCAGACAAGCAGTAGACAAGCAGTAGGACAATAGAAAATTGGGAAGCAAAATCATATACAGACAACTGTGACAACTGTGGTGCCCATGTCCATATAATGTAGTTGTATATAATAATGGCAATAAGCAAAGCATAAAAGAAGGGATTTAACTAAAATTAGAGGGCATATTCATCACATACCCTATTTTTCAGATTATAAGACGCACTCCTCCCCTTAAAGTGGGTGGAAATGTCTGTGTCTTATAGAGCGAATATTGCAGCGGAGGGGGGTTGGTGTGGCGCCAATCAGCTGTTCTAAGCTGCGGGGATCGCTGCCACCCATTTGCCGGCAGAAAATGAGCCGCGGCGATCCCCAGCACCTAGAACAAGTGATTGGCAATATTCCAGGAGGCCGATCCAACCGCCAATCAGCTGCTTGGCAGTGAAAGCTGTAGTGTTCCCCAGCGGCAGTAGCAGCTCGGCTCAGTTGACCAGTGGTGGGTGCAATGGAGCGGAGCCCTGATGAGCCATGTGCTGGGGCTGCGATAACGTGTTGAAGCGAACCAGGCTGTTTGCTGTTTGCTGCAAGGATGCTAGCCAGATGAATACCAGATGGATGCTGGAGGCGAAGGCAGATTTTTTTCCCTTTTTTTCCTCCTCTAAAGCTAATGTGCATCTTACAGTCTGAAAAATATGATAGTTCAAAACTAGTTAGTTTTAGTCTAATTCTAATCGCATCCCTTTTGTTGAATATCTTTTATCCTTTATATAGTTATAGAAGATTCAATATTTGTCTTCAGTAAGATAAGTAGAAAGATTATACCAAGCCGAACAAGGCAAAATAAAAGAAAGGGAGGCTAGAAAAGAAAGATAAAGTTTTGTGTGCCAGATATTTTGTTCATAATTTGCTGAGAAGGCAACTCCACATATAAACATTCTTTCCTGGATAGTTTTTTCTCCTTAATTTGTCCTTAAGTTAAAAAAAAGTTTGAACATTAAATGCAATGTCAAATATGTCATCTATTGGTTTTGTAATAAAGAAAGATGCTCATGTTTGAGCTTTCAAGTAGCAAATGAAGGCTTACATTTTTCTTATATATATTTTTTTATTTAAAAGTGTAAAGCTTCTGTTATAAGAGGGATGGGGATGGTGTGACATCACAGCACCCAGGCAATAAGAATCATGTAAAATCAGAACATTCTTAAACATGTGGAAATTGGATTTTTCCACCAGAGATTAATCCCGGAGAAGGATAGGTGTGTTTGGATTTAATGCAGCAAGGGCTCTCCTGGAGCAGCCCTGTTGCTCTAAACATGTTACTTCTCTCTTCTCTTTTTCTTGCTAATTACAGCTGTATGTTAAAAAGATTGGATGTATCCTCATGCCTCTCTGGTGATCTATCCAGGTAAAGGCTACCGTCCCCCGCCCCCCACATTTGTGTGTGTGCATGTAGTAATTTATATTTGCATGCACATGCCTGTCTAGTTATACATGGACAGTGTATGTATTTGCACAGCAGTCATGTTTGCATGCCTGTGTTAGAATAACTGTGCTTAACTTGCACATTACCTTTCTCATATAGGATCAATTTTCCTTAGCAGAAATAAAGCTATATCTCCTTTACATTCTGCATTGGCTTAAAGCAATCAGCTAGGCCACTGCTGGAATGAAGCTACAAGATGGAAATGATCCTGTCATCTCCAACAGATCCTTGGTCTTCCCTACCCACCTAAACAATTCCTATGCTTCACTATTCTAGGCAGTGGGAGGCATGGTAGAAATAATAACTCCCCACCCCATATTATTATCCATGCAACTTTGCATTCCTGACCACCGGACTTTAGACCAGCATTTCTTAACCTCAGCAACTTTAAAATATATGGACTTCAATTCCTTCTGGGGAATTCTGGGAGTTGAAGTCCATACATCTTAAAGTTGTTAAAATTAAACAAAAATTATCCAGCGTTAACTAGAGATGAGATGAGTTGGAGACGAATGGAAGACTAACAAATCAGATTATGCAATTGTATTTCTATTTGAACGAGTGGTTGAATTATCTTAGTTTTAATGTAAGGTACAAAGCAGATAGAATAATGAGACCTGGGACTGCAGAGGGATGAATTAATGGCATGATGGTTTTTCGTTCCTTGAAAACAGACATGGGACAACAGGGAAGTTTGGTTAGGAGTGAGAAAGGAAGAATACATTGACTTAACCATTTTCTACAGTGGACACAGAGCATCGCTTAGTGGGTGTAGCAATAGTAATAGCAATAGCACTTAGATGTATATACTTCATCATAGTGAATTACAACCCTCTTTAAGTGGTTTACAGAGTCAGCATATTGCCCCCAGCAATCTGGGTCTTCATTTGACTGATCTCAGAAGGATGGAAGGCAGCCAGTAAGAATCAAACTCCTGGCAGTGAGCAGTGAGTTAGCCTACAGTACTACATTCTAACCACTACGCTACCACTGCTCTTATTTCCAGACTAAGGCAGGACTAAGATTAAATCTGATGCTCATTCTGTGGGAGGGTTTGGTTTGATCTCCTACCCTTTTGGAAGGTAAGGAATATGAAAGATGAATTAAAACTATAAACAGTAAGCTGAAATGGCTGATCTGAATGCCCAGTCTTTGCTACAGAAAATGAACTTTCATTGTCTACAATCTACAGTGGTGGCAAAGTATTCTAATAGGATATATTAAGTATCCCTACAGGTGGGATTCTACATCTAGAGAGTAACTATATATCTACTTCTTGCTGGAGACTATTTTCTGAAGAATTTTCCAGCCATGTGGGCAGGAAGTTTATGCCCTCTGATACCTCCTAAGTGACATAGGTGTCCATAACTTCATGGCAATGTATTTCATCACTTCTAGAGCTTGAAGCACCACTTGACAGCTTTTCATTGAGATCTACCAGCATTTCTGGGATCTTTGAACTTTATCAATGTCTCTTAGTAGACCTGTTAGTCATATAGTAATCACTCTGGGTGAGAATGGGACATCATTCAGTTTAGCAACTAGAATAAAAATAAAGGTGTGGCTAGATTATTTGACCCTGCCTGACCTATCTTTGCTCTGGGGGATGAGTTGACACAGCTGTTTGGCACCTAGCAAAGATGGATGCAACAAGCAGGCTCTTATGGCTGAGGCCAAAGTCTTGTGCATTGTAAATAAAATAAAATCCCTTGAGCTGTTCCCCATGGGTTTGGAGATGTGCTCCATATCTTTACTGTCTATTCCAAAGCCAGAGATGTCATAGAAATTACTGGAGGGATCTTGAGAAGGTCTAGAGTGCCTGTGGAGAATGCCACCCTAGAGCCTCTATTGTTCTTAATGATTTTATTAAAGATCGTGTGAAATAGAAAACCTGTCATGTAAGCTACTGAGAATAACTCTCCCAGAGGAAGAAATGAAACTGCCAAAGCAGGAATTCACAGTTTTAATGTTAGGGAGAACCTTTAGTCAAGATCAAACCCTCTCAAAGCCAGCAAGAGATGGCAAAAGGGCGAATTTAAACTTAAACCATAGTCAGGAATATTTGGGTTGATTCCTGTGTACTGTCATATATGGCTTCATACATATATAAACTTATGAAGTTTGTGAGCTTTCTGTCATAAGTTAGTTACACTAATTCCTGTGTACTGTAATATTTGGAGAGTTGAAATTTTCAGCTTTATCTCTGACAGTTCCATGAGGAAATCCATCAGGTTGGGATGGAGGGTATTGCATAGTTTTCAAAATAGTAGGAATGGTTTGCTTTTTGAAAGAAACTGATGGATTTAGCGGAAGGCTATTGGTCTCCTTTCCACTCAGGGACAACTCCCTTCCTCCTCATCCAATGTCCTAGAGGAAAGTAACTGTAGTCACCAAGTGTTTCTTCTTTATTCTGATGGTTTGAGCTCAAAACGTCTCCGGATGAAAGAGAAGTATAGAATGGGGGAAGACAATGTTTAATAAATAAGCTATGGCTTTGGGTGAAGAATCCTGGGCTCATCAACTCAAGCCATTTGAGAGATCCTCCAGTATGATTCCCGTGAACAACCCATGAAACTGTTGGCATCTTGTGCTTGATCTTCAGGGAAATAACAGCAAAATAAGAAGGGAAAGGGGGAAATGTCTAAATTAAGAGTCTGTTGTGAAGCTGACATGTTGTGGAGGAAGGACTGTGCCGTCTCCTCTTGCAGGAAGCAGTATGAACTCTAATCCAAGTCTGCCTCCTGCCTTAGGATAACCCAGCTCCATGCACTTCTGCATATATAACTAGGGACGCATGTAGATTTGTGTCTAGTTTGGACAGGAAAAAAAAATACTTTAGCAGAATTTTAGTTTGATATGTTCTGGAATTTTCAAAGTTCCTTCCACTAAAGCATCATGTAGTTCTGGGAAACTCCAGTGATAGAAGTAACAAAGAAATTGATTAAAAAATAAATATGGAGCATCCTCTTCTCCAAATAACATTGGATTAGTTCCATTCATTTAATCTTGCCAATCTATCATTGTTTTGTCATGGAAACTATTATTAGAAAGGATCATTTCCTCTTTCCTAAGTATCTGTCTACTTGCCATATTGTACATTAAATCATTTCTATAGAACATGGCATATGAAGGAATAATGGATTTGGAGCTTTTTAGCTATATTGCTGCTTGGTTGTTAAATATTTTAAAAGAATAATCAGTATTTGGAAAGTTGATAAATTAGCACTAGGATTTTATAGAATTAGGAAGTCGATTATAAAACCACATAGAAGATCAATTGAAGGGAGCTGACTACATCAACTTAAGAATTTAAAAGACTTCCTACACAAAGTGCACACAAAAAATTAATAGTGAAATATATCAAACATTCACTAGTTCATATTCATATTTATATTAAGATTTAAAGTTACAACGGGAAATAGAGTCTTCTTTAAGTGGAGAAGACAGAGGATTGTTTTCTAATGTTTCTGTCTCTAATAAAAATACTCAGTTTTATTATTGAAATCTCTTTCTGTTGTTGCAGGGTTATAGCTCCCCACAGGAGTTCATTGCTACCCAGGGGCCTTTGAAAAAAACTCTGGATGATTTTTGGAGACTGGTATGGGAGCAGAACATCTGTACTATTGTGATGTTGACAGTGGGCATGGAGAATGGACGGGTAGGTCTGCAGAGGAAATTATTATTCCTCACTGACACATCAATGCTTCTAAATAATGAGTGGACCTGAATAAATATGAGGGAGAGAGAGATTTATTTTCATGAATATTGTCAGAATCCTGTTTTTCTAGATCTAGTGGAAGGTTAGACTAGACCTTGTATGCAGATTCTTAACATATTCCTAAAATTTCTGTTGGATTGTAGCTTTGTGAAATTATGATATTGAGTTAGTTGAGTGAGCAAGTTATTTCAACAGACATTTGTTGTAGAAAAAGCATTTATTTGAATTACTGTATATTGATGTTACATACTGCAGCCGGTCACGTAGTATGTTGGGATTTACAAGTATATTTCTGGGCAATATGTGGTAGATGAGCAAGAGTTTTCATTGCCCAGTTGTGATCTTATATTATTGTTTCATTTTCAGTCTCTGTAATTCTGACCAGTAAAATATGAATGTCATTGATCTATTAATGTTTCAGATGTAGATTTATGTTAATTGCACTGTGCTTCATAAGGTGCAACAGGTAGCTGACTCTGATCTCTCATACCCTGTTTTCCATCTGTTTTTAATTGGTGGAATAATCAGCCTATCCCTGCTATGTGGTATATACATTACACAAAACATCTTGAGCAAGGACAGCCATCAACAATATGCTTTAGTGTTGGCATGGCTATTTTTTACTAACGTTGTTTAAACTACTCTTTCTTCTAAACTTTTGAAAATGTGCTAACAGTCCTCTATTTTTTTTATAGGTATTATGTGAATACTACTGGCCAACAGACATCTCTCCTGTCTCTTCTGGAGAAATTAGCATCCATCTGCTTGCTCAGAATTTTGCTGATGAGTGGACAACAAGGGAATTTAAACTGCAGCATGTAAGTGGAAGCCCTACAAAGTACTCCCAAATCTTTTCAAATCAAAACAGCAAATAAGTTCTGTTAATCATTGTGCTGTGATATTGATACTTAGTAGTAGGGCCTCTTCCTGGATCAGCTTTCTTCATTGCAGTAGTTGAAATCCAACAAAATTATCTCACATAGTACCAGGGCAAGGCTGGTATTCACCTGCAATTTTAACAGTAGGACCTAGTTTGTGATATAACACAGTCATTTGATTCTGCCAGACTGTTAATTCTCTTTGTTGGCCTAGACCATTACCTGATCTCTTGTCATAGACATTAACATAGTCCTTTGCTATTACAGAAAGGACTAAATATGGAACGAAGATTAAGTCACTTACACTACACAGCATGGCCTAATCATGGTATTCCTGAGTCTACCACCTCCATGATTGCTTTCATAGAGTTGGTACGAGCACATATGCAGAGTGTAAATGAATGTGGACCTATCCTGGTGCATGGTAGGTAAGTTGCAATCAACCGCCATGAATGCTCTCTCCCTTTTTTTCTTTTTAGAATATTTCAGTTAAATTTCCCAAATCTCCTTCAAAGTCATCCTTGTTCAATAAAGAGATGTGTCTCTTTACTTATTGATCCTCAGCCCCCAGAAATGTTAAGTATAACTCTTGGCTATGAAAATACTGCCCATGCTAAAAAAAAACCAAAGGAATGCTTTTTAACCATGGCGACAAGAAAGTCTCAATTACAAGAACTGTATTACATCTTCCTCATCTTCTGAAGGAACAGGAGTTACTTCTTGTCCAATTCGCTTGTATGTTGGATTTTGAAAGAATGGTGGTGAGGATGGGTAAAATGAACCAAAACGTGAAACTTTTCACTGAGAGAATCCCTGGTTTTCCTTCTATTGCAGTGCAGGAGTGGGTCGCACTGGCACCTTCGTTGCCCTTGATCGGCTCCTACAGCAATTAAAGCATGAGAAGCTGGTTGATATCTTCAATACTGTTTACAGTCTTCGAATGAATCGGCATTGTATGATAGAGACACTGGTGAGAAAACCTGAACCTCTCTCTTAGCTCTGCAACTATCCAATTATTTAAGGATACGAGAAAGTTTTTTTCCTTCCCATGAAATATTTGTCACCAGTGGAGATGGTGAAATTATAGTGGAAAGGAATCCTTCAGTGATGAGATTCAAATAATTTTTACTACCGGTTCTGTGTGCATGACTTGGTGGGTGTGGCATGGCTTGGTGGGCATGGCTTGGCTTGGTGGGTATGGCAGGGGAAGAATACTGTAAAAACTCCATTCCCTCCTGATCAGCTGGGACCCAGGAGGCAGATAATAGATGGGGGCGGACCAGTCAGAGGTGGTATTTATTGGTTCTCCGAACTATTCAAAATTTCCGCTACCGGTCCTCCAGAACCGGTCAGAGCCTGCTGAATATCATCTCTGGAATCCTTCATTATGAGCAGGAGCTTAATACCTCAGTAATGAGAACTGATGATTACCAATAGATGAATAGATGAAATAGATGAGTATTACACTGGAATGAGTGGACCCATATACAGTTTTCTGCCCTTTTTGTGTGGCTGTTTGCAGCCCCTGAGATGGTGCTAAAGATCAGTTGCAAAACTCTGTCCTGCCAATTTTCAGCAGGAAACTAATTGAAATATTGTAAGAGATCAGAGACATGTTCCAGATGTTATAAGAAACAGGTATTTCAAAATGAGGGCGCAGTAGGAAATTGTGCTACATAGAAAATGTGAAAAGATATGGTGTACGAGATCCTATCAAATCTAGAGATCATTCACAATATCACCAACTGGATTACAGTCTTTCAAACTTGTCCTGCTTATCTTTGTCTCCTCCTTAAATCCCCAGGGTTAAACTTTTCTGTAATTTTGATAACCCACGCACGGATTAAAAAAAAACCTCTCAGTTTTGCACCTCAGTAGCATTAGATGTAGCATTTCTATTTCAAAATGTGCTGTGTAGATAAAACATATGTTCTGCTTCCCAGGGGCAATACATTTTCCTGCATAGCTGCATCCTAGAGAAGATCTCTGAAGATCCACTCATTGGCCTGTCAGAGATGTAAGTTTCTTTCCACACATACAATCCCTTGTTAGGTCTCCCATCATATCTATCATTCTTAGCCTAATAGTGCTTACCCTACAAAAATTATCAACCATGGAAAGTTTCTTATGTCTTATCTTCAAGCAGATCAGCACTATATTGTGCCTGATCAGAGTTTGTACATGTATAAGGCTAAGGGGAACAAATCTGGGGACTCTTATTTCACATTGAGAAGGACCTTTGAAAATCAGATATCCATGCAATGTACTAATATGAAATATTTTTGTTCTGCCCTGCATTACAATAACATCAGCTTCCTTTCAGAACAATTATAGAATTATCCACTTTTATTCTTAATCTTCATTAGTACTTTGCCCAGCATACTGATGTCTGCTCTATGTCTACAGTACACACAGTACAATATGATGTCTACAGTAATATCAAGCAACAGTACAGGATATTTATAGGTGCTGATTTTTCTGTGTAAAATTGTCAGCTATGATGTTAAATTACTGCAATCAGCAGCTAAGTAGACTTATTTATTGTCTTTTCAAGCTCCCATCCAGTCTCTCTCAAAAGTTTTGTTCAGCACCATGCAAAAAACTGTTCTCAGTCCAATGCTGGCTTCCTAAAGGAATATGAGGTAAGATTTTGGCATTAGGATGTTGAGTTTAGGAAAATTCTTCCTGTGTATAAATCCATAGCAGAGGCCCAAGTGCAGTAACAACATGACTAGACAGGGTTGATAAGTATCCTTTCTGAAATCCTTAGAACTCCAATTAATCCGTGTCTAAAGTACTGGGTTAAATGAAGCCTCAGTATATAATTCAGTTTTCTATATTTACTTTCCTACCCTGTTTCCCTGAAAATAAGACCTCCCCAGATAATAAGCCCAATTGGGCTTTGAGCGCATGCGCTCAAATAAGCCTTTTCCCCAAAATAAGCCCTCCCTGAAAATATTGCAACACAGCAGCAGCCATGAGGTGACCACACTTGCCGCCTCCTACACCTCAAAAATAATAAGACCTCCCTGAAAATAAGGCCAAGCACTTATTTTGGGAGTCAAAAGAAAACAAGACCCTGTCTTATTTTCGGGAAAACACGGTATGTTGTTCTGTGTATTTATCCAAGTAAAGTTTTTCTCCCTCAACAGTTTTTGTTTAAAACATAAGGTGTTGAATGCACATAAGCTGCGCATTCCAATCTATATGACCTTTATTGTTGTTGTTTGTTATAAATTATAGGCTGCCCAACTCCCAGTGACTTACAGACATTTGGCTGAATGTTTGGAAATACTGAGGAGCATAGTTACTGTATTGATCCTTCCCATACCCACAGGGACAGGATTTTGCCATGCTCTTTGTGAATAAAAATAATGTCAGTTAAGCCAGGGCTGAGCTTGTTAATCAGAAAGGTCGGCAGTTTGGTGGTTCGAATCCCTACCACCATGTAACAGAGTGAGCTCCTGTTACTTGTCCCAGCTTCTGCCAACCTAGCAGTTCAAAAACATGTAAAAATGCAAGTATAAAAAATAGGAACCACCTTTGGTGGTAAAGTAATAGCGTTCCATACGCCTTCGACATTCAGTCGTGCCAACCACATGACCACGGAGGCATCTTCGGACAGCCCTGGCTCTTCAGCTTTGAAACAGAGATGAGCACCACCCCTAGAGCTGGAAACGACTAGCACATTTGTGCGAGGGGAATCTTTACCTTTACCTAGTAATTTTCTAGTCTTAAGTTTTCCTTTTCTACTGCATTTGTCTTCAGCAGATGCTCTTGGAAGTTGCAAAAGAGGAAATAAATTCTGCCATACCACCCTCTGTCAATCAGCAAATCAACCTTAGCTCCAGCAAGATACCATGTGAGTGATAGAGTTTTGTAGCCAATAAAAACATGTCTTAGATGTTTGCTTAAGGAGAGCAAAGGACTCATCTACATAGCCACTCAGCTGTGATTTCCTATGGAGTCAGAGTCCAAGGTAATCATAGGGAAGTAAATCGTATCAGCATAAATCGTGCTGTCCCCACATCATGACTTTCATATGCATCCGAATTGGGATCATGCTGAGCTGCTGCCCTATAACCTTTCCATATGACGCTATAAGGGCAATAATATAAAGTTTTCTCTGATTGAAATTTGCCATTAATTTCATAAGCATGTATGATGGGGTGCTTATAAGGTCTGGACTTTCCAATCACTATTTTTGTTCTATTATTTGTTCCTCAAAGAACTTTTGCCCATATCAACCTAGCAATTGTTAAATGGTGAGAAACACTTTGTCTTTCTTAATTACAGTATATCCATTGTCTGGATTTATGCAGCTGTGATTGATTATTTGATAAGGCAGATTGGAAAGTTTGAGGAATCAATGTACTGATCCCTGTGTCAAATTAAAGTATTCCTCTGAAATATCCCCAGATCAGGAGAGCTCAAATACCCAAGCTAGTCTTGGTAGGATTGAGTCAGAGACAGTTTCTCTTGCCCAGTCTCCAGGTAATAGAACTCTTAGCCATTCCAAGATCAAAAAATATATTTGAAGTATCATCAGCATACTGGTAATATCAAATCCCAAACCTATTGATAACCTTGGTCAATTATCCTGTAAATATTAAAGGTGTATCTCAGAAGGATATCATGGTCAGTATGATAGTACAGCAATTTGTAGGAAGTCATTGCTTTAGTTGTGGCTCTCCCAGAGGTTAGGCTTCCTCAGAAAAAAAAGTTACAGCCTAAGCAAAATCCTTGACATAAAAAAGCTAATTGCTCTGAGACTTGTAGAGTCCATAGCAAGAACTATAACAAAAGAGCTAAATTAACTCGGCTGAGAGAAAAGAGATGTGGTGATAAGCGTAGTGCTGTATGCACTCAACTGAACATGATACCTAATATCTTCCAACCATTGTCCTTCACGCTAAGTCTCTTTTGCAGATGATCGCTCTAAAGTGAAGTTTTTACCACTGGATCGAGATCCATTCTCAGATCTTGCACATGTCTGGTTCATCCCTGTGAGTCCACTATACTTTATATTCTCTTCTTTCTGCTTTCTGTTATTGCAAAAATATTTCTTTGCTGCTTGTTTTATTTATAAAAGGAATAATTCACATGCATATTAATTTTTCTATTAATCTGAAAGACATATATTAATATATAGTTTAAAATTATTATTTAATTATTATTATTTAATTAATTTGTATGCCGCCCACTCTCAAAGAGACTCAGGGCGGCTTACAAGTAAAAGTCCCATTCTTGCCCCTATGTAGTGTGTGTGTGTATCTTCCCCAGTGGTGGGTTCCTATTTTTTTTACTACCAGTTTGCTTGTTCACTCATAATGCTTCTTTACATGCTCAGAAGTGTTCAGGCGGGTGGGTAGAGTCTCCCGTCACTGCCACTTCTGGTTCGCCCGATCCAGGCCAAACTGGAAGCAACTCACCTCTGGTCTTCCCCAATATTGGGTCCTCTACCTGGGACCAGACATTTGAAGGTTCTGTGCAGTATCTTACTTGTTCCTCTTCTGGACAGAGAGCTCTGATGTTGTACGTGAGGTCCATAGGAGCCACTCTTCCAGCTTAGGAGTCACAGCTATGAGTGCTCTTACCACCACTAGGACCACTTTGGCTTTATTGTCTGTCTGCATGTACACACACACACACACGCACACACTGTATAAAGGTATTGTCACAGGATGTAAGGTGTTCCAAGTAAAGTTGTCTTTTGCAATTATTATTATTACACAATAATTCTTGTCAAGGTGGGAACAGATAATGGATTATGCAGAAAAGCTTAGCTCAATGTGTCTATTAATAACAAAAATATTGATGAAGAAAATTCAATATCAAAGCATGCAAATTAACATAATTCAGGAATCATTTGCAAATGCTTTTGAGGGCATATTTAGAAATCCAAAGTGTCTTGATAATCTAGAGTAAAGCTGTCAGATTGGATCTAGTGACTTGAGCCAAAACAGGTATAAAAATGTATTAATGTATAAACTGTAAGAGGTAAAGATATCCAACATATCCCACGAGATACTATTTTTTGCCAAATTGTTAAATGCCACTTTAGTTGCATTGGTAGAAATTTACTCAAAGCAAAAGAACGTTCAGCATTCCACAAAGGCTACCAAAAGAATCCATAATTGAATCAACTTCTCTGTGAGGACAGTTACTATGCATACTTTAGGTAAAAGCAAGCAAAGAGGATATGATAAAAGTTTATAAAATTATGCTTGCTGTGGAAAAAGCTAAAAAAAAAATTCTCATTTTCCATGATACTTTTTTGCTGTCATTGACAAAGGATAAAATGATACCCTTACAATTTATATTTCAGTGTGGAAACCAAATCTTATGTCATCACTGACATAACGTCTTTCATTTGTCTGCAGAGTACTACTGTACAATAACTGATGGATTAAGTGGGGAAAACTGACTGTCGCATACATAGAGCCTTATCCTTCTGTATTCCCAGTTGCCAACACATCCTGCCCAACCATAAGGCTACTTATATTGGAGGCAGAAGATTTTGGTTCTAGTACTAGTTTCAGCAACTCCTGGCATTTACAACTCAATTGTGTAACTCACTTGTAGTTTTATAATAGCATGTTAAAACTTAGATCAGACTTAGATGAGGTTTACCTTGTTATCCCAATATTAGACCAAACCTGCCTAGTGTCATTTGCTTCCATAATTTTTGCACTTGTTTTTTACAAGCAAATTATATAAACAAAACTCTTGTGTTGTTAATTCTTTTTAATATGATAGGGCTGCAATTCAGCCAAGGACTATATTGCTATAGAAGGACCTGACAAACTGGCCCTGGAGGAGTTCTGGGGATTAATCTGGGAACGTGGTGTCCACACTATCATCACTTTGCTACCCAGGCAGATGAATAGTCCGGTAAGATAGTCAACACATAAGTTCACAGAATACTAAAGAGGGGCTATTCTGGGATAATGGTATTAAATGATTCAGCAATGCAGAATAATATGAGGGGTTTATACTTAAGATTGATGGAAATGCTACTAAGATAACGACATAAGAGTCATTCTTCCATGAAAGTGGGAAGTGTGATGTTCCCTCATGAAGAGGGCCAAAGGCTTGTGACATACCATCCTTCTTAGTTATGATTCATGAGAAAAATTCCTGCTCACAGTCACTCATGACTTAGTCACCTCCTGCCTAAATAACACCAAAGCTGCCCTTTAAAAGCACTTGGAAGCTGCTACAGCTGTTTCAGAATGCAGCGGCCTGGATTATGATTGTATATCTCACTGCTCTGGGAACTGCAGTGGCTGTCAGACAACTTTGGATGCAATTCAGTTGTCACCTTCAAGGCCATATATAATTTTGGTTATTTGTGCAAGCATTTTTATTATTTATCTGCCCATATGAGCCAATTTAGGCCGTGTGGCTCAGTGGCTAAGATGCTGAGCTTGTCGATCAGAAAGGTCAGCAGTTCGAATCTCTAGCGCCATGCAACAGAGTGAGCTCCCATTACCTGTCCCAGCTTCTGCCAACCTAGCAGTACGAAAGCACGTAAAAATGCAAGTAGAAAAATAGGAACCACCTTAGGTGGGAAGGTAACAGCGCTCCATGCATCTTCGGCATTTACTCATGCCAGCCACATGATCACAGAGACATCTTCGGACAGCGCTGGCTCTTCGGCTTTGAAATGGAGATGAACACCACCCCCTAGAGTCTGGAATAACTAGCATGCATGTGCAAGGGAACCTTTACCTTTACCTTCTTTGAGCCAATTGAATAGTGCCAACTCCTTCTATAAGTCCTTTCGATACCATCAGATATTACCTCAGAAATAGGCATTTTCCATTGTACTCCCACACTGGAATCCCTTTTCTACAGAGATCTAGTCTGTTCCATCCCTTGTGGGTTCCAGGAGAGCACTTACGGCCTGACTGTTCCAAACTGTGATTCAAGACTTGAACTGGGCAAATCCATGACTTTGTATATTTCCTCTTTTTTGTATTATGCTGATGTTGTATTTATTTTATGAGAGGGTTTGTTTATTTTTCTTTAAGGACAAAGACAGGGTTTTTTTCCCTTTTTAAAAAAATATTAGCTGCCTCAAATTGGCAACAGGCAAATTATGCCATTAAATAACTATCCCTGCTACCATGTTTAGGAGTCCGTCTGTAGAATCTCTAGTAGGGTGAAGACTGCCTTGTTTATTAGCATCACAGTGATAACAAAAGGACACCTGCTTGTTTTAAAGGAATGAGGATGGGTTTTGAATGAGCTCTGCCAAAATATTCACGTGAGAAGCATTACTTCAGTAACAACAAATGACAATCATTTGGCTGTGTATTCCAGTGTTATGAATTTTATGTGGGGAATAGGAAGTTGATTGTATGTATCTTTTCTTGACTCAGAGATTTTGAATAACCAGTAATAACTATGCTATTGGTCCTACTGGAAACACAGATTTGTTACTGTCGTGCTCCTTTTTCGCCATAGGCTCCAGATAAATCATGCTGGCCGTCGGAGGGTGAACCTGTCTGCACAGAGATGCTCACCATACAGCAAGGGCCTGAAAAGATCATTTCAGGATGGCCTTGTGTTCAGCTCAGACTAAAATATGTACGTGAGTTGGTCAGTGGACTGTCGTGGAAACATGAACACTAATGCACAGAGATAGCTTGCTGGCACAGCACGTGGATGTTTAAATGAGCTTGACTAGAGATGCTTGTGAACTAAGTAAATTTCAGAGACTGAAAATGTCAACTTCCCTCTTTTTCAGTTTGTGGCTCATGGTGGTAGATGGACTTTTTTTATTTATTCTTCAGATAGCACTTTAATGTATCTGGAATTGCCAGTCAATGCAAAGCTAGGAAGATAATGTAGGAGATGTTATATTTTCTTTGGAGGAACTCAAGTGTTGTTGTTGCTTTCTTGGAAAAATTAAATGTATCTGCTCCATGCTTAGAAACTAATTACTATGCTTTAAGTGAAGAACACCCCTTCGCCAAGATCCTTTCTTGATTTGGGATTCTTTTTATTGGTTTTACATGCTCATATTCTTGAAATTTTGTTTTATTGTATGTGACTTTTATTTATTTATCTTGTGAATATATATGCATACGCATGCACACATACACAAATATATGTGTATGTATGTATGTGTACACACACACACACCAGACAGAACTATAAGTTCTGGTTATGTTTGATGCTGGTTGGAGATAGGGAAGTAGAAGCCCCGTTGTTTCCATGTGAAGTGAAAGTAAATGGAATCCTGTAGAGTTAGTTAAACTCCTGTTTGCTGTTCCTGATTCTCCTTATGGTAGAGGATGAACATGCAGTGTCTTGATTTCTTTGCTTTTGAACTCGCGGTGAGCTTATAGCTTACTCCTCCTCAATTGTACCTAAGCTTCTGAGTTACACTGAATTTTTAATTCGTGTACTGTGCTTACACTGATGCCTCATTGCTTTGTCAGGAGAAAAAGGCAAAGGAAAGAGTGTTGCAACAGTTCCGATTTCCTTTGGGGGAAGGAGAAGAGTTGCCAGATCCTGAGGTTCTGGTGGGTTTTCTCACAGTTGTCAGACAGCTAGTGCCATACCGGAAGAGGACCAGCCCTTTAGTTCTGCATTGCAGGTAAGAGCCCAAATCCCATCCTGGGTCAAGGGTATCTTTCTTGGGTGTCAGTCTTGGATTGGTAAATACTAAATACTCCCTGTTGTCAACATTGGACGTCAGTATACAACAATTAGGGATGCGGTGGCTCAATGGCTAAGACGCTGAGCTTGTCAATCAGAAAGGTCAGCATTTCAGTGAGTCAAATCCCTAGTGCCAATAAAGTCCCATTACCTGTCCCAGCTTCTGCCAACCTAGCAGTTCGAAAGCATGTAAAAAATGCAAGTAGAAAAATAGGAACCACATTTGGTGGGAAGGTAACAGCCTTCCATGCGCCTTCGGTGTTTAGTCATGCTGGCTACATGACCACGGAGACATCTTTAGACAGCACAGGCTCTTTGGCTTTGAAACGGAGATGAGTACTGCTCCCTAGAGTCAGGAATGACTAGCACATATGTGCTGGGGGAACCTTTACCTTTACCTTATATAATAGTTATATGTCAACCCCTACTAATTCTTACTTCTTTCCCAGTTCGGGAGGTGTAGGCCAGATGGGCATACTCATTGCCTTAGATACTCTGCTGCAGCAGATGAAAGGAGAGAAAAATGTGGATGTGTACGGTGTTGTTTTGAGGCTGGTGAGGAGCTGTTGTCTCATGACACCATCATTGGTAAGTAAAGCAGAGAGCTGGATCAGCAAAAGAAGATTCCAACCTCTAGAGCAGTGTTTCTCAACCTTGGCGACTTTAAGTCCTGTGGAGCAGAGCTGGCTGGGGGATTCTGGGAGTTGAAGTCCACAGGACTTAAAGTCGCCAAGGTTGAGAAACACTGCTCTAGACTCATCATGATTGCTATGCCCTTAAAGCCTGTCCCTGCACAGGCCATTGTCCCCTTAACTTTGCAGATATCTTTTCTGATGACCAAATATGCTTGTTTTTAAATAAAGCTAAAAGAAACAAAAATATATCAGATGTGCTCCAGAACATTCTTATCAGGAACATTTGAGATGCATTTTTGGCTTGTTCATCACCATGGCAAGAACAAGTCATTGTTTTAGGTTAGCCTTATCCAATTGATGCCTTCCAGATATATTGGGCTATACTCCAGCCATTGGTGGTTCATGTCCCTTCCACATGCAATGCAGAAAGAAATACGCAATCTGGAGAAGAATTGCAGCTTCTCAAATCAAAATGGTGCAGTTAGAACTAGGAAAATATATGGACCATACTGTGAATAAAACACAGGCTTTTTATTGTGAAGACAAGACAAATGCCTATTTATTGTATTGAATGATGTTGTAAACACTTTCAGTCATGTATTTTCAAATGCCACTTCATTATATTTATGCACTACTACCTTGAGTTTCTACAAGAGTAAATCTTTCAGGGAGTTGAAAGACAATATTGTGCCACCAGAGGGTGTTGCATACAACCTGTTCCCAGACTGAAACTTAAAATATGGATGTAAAATACGTACTGCATAGATTTTATACTTAGCTCTGTGACACTTATGCAAGTTTATTTAATCAAAGAACTCCCTGGCTCTGCCTTGTAGAATACAACAAGGAGGAGATAAGGGTAGAAATGACCATTAGTTTAGCCTTGGAAACGTTCACATATGTAGCAAAGTGGTCAGTCTGTGGTTGGTTTGGTTTTCCCCCCCTGCAACCATAAAACAGTAGCAGATGCTGATAATATATGAAGCTCTTCATGCTACATTACCACTTCTAGCCTGAACCTATATTTCCTAGTGTGATGTGATGGCTTTCAGGAATATACTTCTCCCTCCCTCCCTCCCTGGTATCAATACATTTTTTTAAAAAAAAATCTTGCTTATCTGCATTATCTCATGTATTATGTGTCTCTTTCTCTCTCCCCACCCCCTCATTCCTCTAGGATAAATATATTTATCTATATGAATGCATTCGTGATGTCATCACCCAGAAACAAGTTTAGGCTCTGGTTTCTGCTCCTGGTTAGATGATGGATAGAACTTCAGTGTGCAGCAGAATTGTGGACATAGACTGAATTGGTGCTTCCCTGTGCTGTGATGAGCAGCTACCCCAGGGCTCTGACCTTGATCTGTGCAGAAGGTGAAATAATGAGTCTGTAAAAATGCTGGCTGTGATGTTCCACTCTTCCAGTTGGAGAAAGATAATTTCTGCTGACAGCAGACTTCTGTTCCTCAAGGCAGGGTTGTGCATGCCATAACAACTCATTCTTCATTCTGGATACACCGTTTGCTGAGTTGGGGGGGGGGGGAATAGAAAAATCACCTCCTGAGCCTTCCCAAGTTTTGTTCAGTTCTTAAAAATACAATGAAACATGTTTTTGGATATGGATAGAGTTGATAGGTTCAAGATGTCTCATGATGTCATTGTACAAATTTACAATAAGTACATTTCAGATAATAACAGCTTTGTGATAAAAACAAAGCTGGAAAAGTTGCAAGAATGGGTAATGGAATAAAGATCCAGTGATATTCATTCATATTCATTCATATTCATTCTCTCTCTCTCTCTCTCTCTCTCTCTCTCTCTTCTCTCTCTTCTCTCTCTTCTCTCCTCCCCTCCCCTCCCCTCCCCTCCCCTCCCTTCCCTCTCTCTAATTTCTGATGTTGCATGTTGGATCCCCAACATACCCAATTACAGCAGTTAAGTCCATCATACGGAATGCCATTGTCTGGATACCAGCTTTCCCCCCCTCCCCCCTTATTTTGACATTTCCCAATACAAATAGGCTGAGTAAAATACCTTATTGTTAACTGGCTTATTAACAGTAGGATAATCCCAAATCAGTGATTTATCTTCTTTCCATATTCCACAACCGAATTATGCAGAAAGATTATTTTGCATATATAAAATTATTCATATTTTTTTAAAAAACCAGCCTAAGTCTGCCTCTCTTACAAAGAGAAAGAGGTAAAAGTATTCTAAAGATATGTGTTGTGTAATGTAACACTGGAGGTAAATAAAAATGGATTAAAAGTTTACCAGATGAATTTTGGTAAAGACGTTCTCAAAAAGGTTATCTTATAGAGAATATGAATAACTTTCCTAATTTGGTATGAAAGAGATTTGTTTCAGTTGCATAAGTTCTTATTTAATGCAGAATAGGTTCCTTGAAAGGTTAAAATTACAGAATGGTCTGGAAAAGATGATACCAACTACACAAACACCATCTTGCCTTATTTTGAATTTTCCCAAAACTTATGCCTAGCTATTGTTGCAGATAAAGCAAGTTTTCCTAAACCCCTTAATCCATACACAGAACCAGCTAGAAAAAACAACTCATATTGCAAATTTATAGCTTCCTCTGTTTCTCTTGAGTTCCACTCTTAACTCCGGATTCCTGAATCTCACTTGGTTCCACTTCGAAGTGTGTAGCAAAGAAAAGGTGAAAACAACTGCAGTAGTAAGTTTTGGAGACACAGCTTGAAAGTTGGGTTTTTCCTCTCATAAGTTCTGATCTGTGATCCTATTATTTACATGAAAGTAACTCATTGTACTAAACTTAATTTAATTATTAAAATGAATATTCACAGGATTCCATGACAGGCTTTTCTTATCCTAAAGCATTGCTTGAGAAATTTATTTTGAGTTTCATGAAATCCAGTTTTGCTTTTCTTTGACTTACCCCTAATTTCATTTCTTAAAGTTGTAACTTTAATTTTGAAATGGGATTGAACTATCCATTGGGAGAAGTGCATTTTTTACAGATAGGTATGAGTTACCCCAATTTCCTGGGGAAAATTGTTTTATAATAATAAATTATTCTATGAAAAATGAAATATTTTGCATTCAGTTTTGTCTACTTTTTTCACTGACATTTATGCTAAGAAATTATACTTTGCCATGTGCATGATGTTTCACTAAAAGACAAAGTCATGGTCAAGTTTAATTTAATTAGTAGTCTTGTTCCAAAGGGCAAAGAAAAGATAGTCAGTGAGCTTTAGAAACAATGAATCCATAAATCTAAGAAATGTAGGCTAGCACAAACCAGTAATCGCTATGTATGTGCCTTGAATGGTTCAGCAGCTAAATTGACAGTGTATTTGTAGATCATAGCTTTGGTGGACCATACTTTCTACAGCAACTTTTTCCAGTCCAAGCTGTGGATTTTGAGTACTCATTTCAGATCTTCTGGGACTGTCAATTTGGAAAAGGATGCCTGAAGTTTACAATCTTAAAAATAGACAGAGTAAAACAATAGGAGAGAGGAAGGAGGAGGAGGAGGAGGTAGGGTTGAACAGCAGTATTTTTTCAGCTATATGTAATTCAGCTTAGATCAAATGTACTTAGTTTTTGACTTATGACTCAATGACCATTTGAAATCGTGGATCTTCCAATGAACCCAGTTCCAAAGTTTTGACAACAAACCCCCATCTCTATGGTCACATGACAGCATTTTATGAGACTACACTTGAAACATTGCATCCATTTTGTTTGCACCAATATTAAAAAAAGATGTTGAGACTCTAGAACAGAGGTGTCAAACTGGCATCCCATAGGCCAGATGTGTCGTGCAGGTCATGCCCACCCCAGCTCCACAAAAGGAAAAAACATTGCGAAACATCACGTGATGGCAAGGTGACACGGCGAGTTAAACACCTGTCCTTTAGAAAGAGTGCAGAGAAGAGCAACAAGGAAGATTAGGGAATTGGAGGCTAAAACTTGAAAAGAAGAGTTGTTGAATTGGATATGTCTAGTTCCATGATGGCGAACCTATGGCACATGTGCCAGAGGTGGCATGCAGCACCCTCTCTGATGGCACATGAGCTGTCAGCTCTCCCGTGCATGTGCACATGCCACCCGCTGGCCAGCTGGTCTTTGGGTCTCTGCCGTACATGCATGGGGGTGGGGCGAATTCAGGGGGTGTCATGCGGGCATGTGGAGGGGCAGTGCACGTGTGGGGTCAGGCATGCATGCATGCATGGGGATGGGGTGTTGGGGTCATGCACGCATAAATGGGGGCAGCGCACATGCACAGTGGGGTGCATTGCATTTTGGGGGTTCTGGCACATGCTTGTGCGCGCACACACACACTTTGGGCACTCCAACCAGAAAAGGTTAACCATCACTGGTCTAGTTTAATGAAAAGGATGACTAGGGATGACATGCTATATAAGGGGTTGCCACAAAGAAGAGGAGATAACCTATTCTCCAAAGCACCTGAATGCAGGACGAGAAGCAATGGATGGTAAACTCATCAAGCAATTAATCAGTGGAACAACTTGCCTCCAGAACTTGTGAATGCTCCAATACTGGAAGTTTTTAAGAAGAGATTGGGCAACTCTTTGTCTGAAATGGTACAGGGTTTTCTGCCTGAGCAAGGGTTGGACTAGAAGACCTCCAAGGTGCCTTCTAACTTTGTTTTTTTCTGTCATAACTTGCAACTATAATAGGCAGGTTTCATTACTGTTATAAGTCAACTATTGTAAGTAGTCTTTCCAAACCTATTGCACTTGAGATATTGATTAACTGATTGATCGATCATGTGCCATCAAGTCAATGTTGATTGTTAACAATTGCATAGATAAACCTCCAGAATGAACATTCAAGATAAATTAGATTATAATTTATTGTCTCAAGAAGTGGAAACATGTAACTAATCCTGCTGCGCTCAAAAGGTAAACTGAGTTATATCTGTATATCACTTCAGTTAATGTGAAATCAAGAAAATATCTTGGATAAAAGGAACAGCAAACTACTACTTACTGTTGTTAAGAAAACAGCATGGAAGTTAAGCCTGAGTTTAAAAAAAATATATTTTTTTTCTCCTGATAGGATCATAATCGGCAAATATTGAGGGAACACATTACAGAAGAGTACAAGGTGGTATTTTGACTAGAGAGGAAATTGCTGTTGACTGCCTGGAAATTTTTTTGAGAGAGATTTGGAGCAAGGTCACATTAGCATTCTCAAAAGCATAAGAGGTTTAAGAGTAGGCAAATGGTAGAATCAGATGGGAAGTAGAAAAAGTATAAAACGTAAGAGATTTAAAGATTGACTCTCTGATAAAATTCTGAGACATTCTAAACATCCTAATCTAGTCATGTAAATTGATTTTGGAAATGAAACTGAAAATAGCAGAAAATTTTCTGTAAATTTCTTTAAATTGTAAATTTCTTATGCATCTTCTAAATCAGTCTGCTACCTGATTACGCCCCACATTTTTAATATATTGTATGGCTAGCATATTTTCAAAATGTGGTACAATGTAATCATCGGAATGAAAATATTGAAAAACCTGAACAATTGAAATGCAAGACAGTTGAGCCAACTGATGGGAAAAAATTAATGATCTAGCATGTACGTGGTTTACTTTCTTTATTTTTAAACATTATTTTATATACAGTAATTCTTTTATTGTCCAACTTCCCATATCTCAAATCTTAGTGCTCCATTTGACTATGAGAAAATAGTGGGGTGTATATATTGAGCTATGGCATGATTTTTTTAAGATTTACAATTTGTTTATGTTAATTAAATCACAATTAAGCCCAATTATCACAATTAAATCCAAACAAGCAAACTATATTAAGGCTTTTATGCAGCGTGAGAACTCAGTCAGTCAACCAACTCCTTGGAAAGTTCCTAATGAAAAGCGCAATTTGTCTTAGTGACACCTTCAGGCCACAAAACTCGTTTTGGAGAGAAGACACCTTGCAATCTATGATCAACAATGTACCATGGGGCACATCTATCAAGAATATGCGCCATGCTTCCCTGCTACCGCCACCAGATACACACCTTAGCTTCTGGGGAAGGTTTGCAGACAGAGCAGGTGGGCGGAAGACTCGCTGCTCGGAGTGAGTCTTAGATTTCTGGCTTTGCTGGGTTTCATTCCTGGAGAATGGCCTTAAGAAAAGGAGGCCCTGAAATGGAGATCAAAGCTAGGGAGTTTGCTCTAAGCAAGAAACAAAGGCCCCAGATAGTGTCTGGCTCCCAGGAGCATCACAATTAAAGAGAAGGGAAGAAAAGACAAGAAGCAATTGAAGTCTACAATGGGAAAGGCACAAGCAACCTGAGCTGGGGTGGCGGGGGGGGGGGGGGGGGGGTTGCCAGGAAATGGGAGATAGAATTGCTCTTAAAGGAGTTGGGCAATGTTCAGTCTTTCCCTCTCTCTTCAGCCTATATTTGCAGCTCCCATCCTGGCTTTGCATGGCAACTGGGAATGTTGCTAGCCTTTTCAATGGCTTGGTTGTTGTGTTTTTTGCCAGGAGTTTGAGTTTGAGTCTGGCATAGCGATGGAGCTAAAAAAAATAAGGAAGCCCTGACCTGTGTGTTTCTTAAGGCAAGCCACAGACACGCAGGTAAATGATTTGTAATAAATTTGCCAACCAATATTGCCAATCTAGTGAATACACTGCCTCATGTTTCCACCATTGCATTTCATTATAAAGGTAAGTTGTCAGATGAGATATAGACATTTTGTAACCCTTCCCAAATCCATCATTCTTACACTAGAGTAAAGAAAATGTATTATTTCCTAGCTATATTTATTGATGAGACAAATTTATATGGCTGCCCAACTCACACACAGGTGGTTACACGTTAAAAAATCCACAACCTGAAAACCATACCCCTTCCATGACAGCAACAATATATATTTATTAAAAATCATAAGGTAAAGTTAAAGGTTCCCCTCACACATATGTGTAGTTGTTCCCGACTCAGTGGGGTGGTGCTCATCTCTGTTCCAAAGCCAAAGAGCCAGCGCTGTCCAAAGCATTTCTATGGTCATGTGGCCAGCATGACTAAACACTGAAGGTGCACGGAACGCTGTTACCTTCCCACCAAAGGTGGTTCCTCTTTTTCTGCTTAAATTTTTATATGCTTTCGAACTGCTAGGTTGGCAGAAGCTGGGATAAGTAACGGGAGCTCACTCTGTTATGTGGTGCTAGGGATTCGAACTGCCGAATTACCGACCTTTCTGATCCACAAGCTCAGCGTCTTAGTCATTGAGCCACCACATCCATCTCATATGGTACAACAAATTTATATAGTTTTAACCTATGGTGTTCTTTAGGAACTCAAGACAAATTATAGAATCACAGGGCTGAAAGGGACTTTGAAGGTTTTCTAATCTTATCCCAGTCAAATGATTGTCCAGTCTATTTTTGAAAACCTCTGGTGATGATGTATGTATGTATGTATGTATGTATGTATGTATGTATGTACGTACGTATGTACGTATGTACGTACGTGTGTGTGTGTGTGTGTGTGTGTGTGTGTATGTGTCTGGCTCACGTCTGTCAGTGGATTTGGATCATCCCAATTTTAATTCAACACTTGTACCAGTACATCCCATTGAATCTAAACTACACAATGGCACAAGATCTTGCTACTAGCCTTAGTACCTTTCCAAATGTATTTTTATTTAAAATAATTTAAAATTTGATATTCATATAGCAGTGTATACATTTAAAACACCCATCAACTGAAATGAGAGAAAGTCAGAAACGCTAGAATAAAGAAATGAATTTTAATCTGAATATGAAGAGTTGGAATTGGGCAAAGAAATGAACAAAGGTATCTTTACTTGCTTATGGAAGGTGCTAAGCCAAAACCAGTCTCATGATATCTTACTATCCTGAGTTAACATGGCAAAAGTGGTTTTAAACTATGGTTTAGGGGTTAGCATATTGTGCAACTTTAGCATAGCGAAGTATTAATTTAGCAATACTTAGATTTTTTTTTTCCTTACCTACAAACTTTAAAACCATGCAGTCTCTCATTCTAATATGTTTTTATATATTTGCACCATGCATATAGTTGCACACACATGCACATGCATAAATAGGATGATTTATGATTGTATCATAAGGTCGCCATTTTCAGTTGGCCGAAAAAGATAGAGAAGAGGACAAAGCCAGACTAATTATAGATTGCTGCCACATTTGAAAACAAACAAAGTACAGGAGCAATGGGTTATTGAGTGTAATCTAGAGTTAGATCACAGGACCAGCTAATGCCTAAATTAATAGTTAGAATTTTCTCTTAAGAATACACAAATTAGTACTGAAAGCAGTTATACAGTAATAATGCATGGGCTTTATGCGACTAGGTCTCCAATAGAGCACTGAAAGCTGCTATTATGCCTGGAAATAACTTGGCAATTCTTGTTATCTGTCCCAAAGTCGTGACTCTAGGTGATTTCATGTCCATGTAGGGTTGGGTTTTTCCCCCCGGCAATAGCATGGAAGTGGGTTATCATTGTCTTCTGGAATGTTGCTTCTTCTGGGACATTATTTCTTCTTCTAATCTAGCATAATTGATGTAGGCTGACCTTGGAAAGCTAAATGGGGTCAAACCTTGTAATAAATTGAATTGATTTTATATTATATTTTTATTTTACTCTTATTTCTACAGTTTTATGTTTTTATGGTTGCAAACTGCTAGGAGTCCTTCGATTCTGGCAGCATATAAATGAAATAGTCGAGGTGGCGCAGTGGTTAAATGCAGCACTGCAGGCTATTTCAGCTGACTGCAGTTCGGCTGTTCGGCTGTTCAAATCTCACCAGCTCAGGGTTGACTCATCCTTCTGAGGTGGGTGAAATGAGGACCCAGACTGTGGGGGCGATATGCTGACTCTGTAAACCGCTTAGAGAGGGCTGAAAGCCCTATGAAGCGGTATATAAGTCTAACTGCTATTGCTATTGCTATTGCTAAAGAGAATGAGAGAAGGATAATAGATTGCCATGAAGGTCCAGAGGCTGCAGTTTATACTGGATATGTAATCTCATAAATAGTAAAAACTCTCTTGAGTAAATATCTTCATTTCTGATAGTACCTTTAGATTCCCATGGACTCCCGTAAACATTCTCAGAACATAAAAATGATGTGGGATTGCTTTCCTCCCTCAAAGTAGGTTATAAGAAAGGCCTGGTAGAAAACAGCCTGCAAGGTGCAGAAGAGTGTCTGGTAGTCTTTTAACTATTTGCAACCTATATGAAAACATCCTCAATACAGGTAGACCTCGACTTATGACCACAACTGAGGCCAAAATTTCGGTTGCCAGGAGAAACATTTGTCAAGTGAGTTTTACTCCATTTTACGACCTTCCTTGCCCCAGTTGTTAAATGAGTCGCTGCAGTTGCTAAACTAGTAACACGATTGTTAAGTGAATCTGGCTTCCCCGTTGACTTTGATTGTCACAAGGTCACAAAAGGGGATCACATGACCCCAGAACATTAAAGCCATTATAAATATGAGTCAGTTGCCAAGCACCTGAATTTTCATCACATGATCCTGGGAATGCTGCGACCTCCGTAAGTGTGAAAAAGGGTCCTAAGTTACTTTTTGCAGATGTTGTAACTTACAACATCTACAGCATTCAAAGAAAACATATACAAGATGGTTTATAGGTGGCACTTCCCCCCAACGAGGTTAGCCAAGATGTTCCCTGGGTTGTCTCCATTGTGTTGGAAATGTGGAAGAAAGGATGGCACATTCTACCATATTTGGTGGTCCTGTACTGAGGCCACGAAATATTGGAAAAGGATTAAAAAATGGTTAAAAGAGGTTACCGGGGCAAACATGGAATGGAGACCCGAGAACCTTCTACTAAGCATTAAACCAGAAAACATAAGCAGTTCAATATGGCATTTGAGCCTACATATAATTGTGGCCGCAAGAATAACTTATGCACAATTTTGGAAATCCACTACCATACCGTCGGAAGATGCTATAATTAAAAAGATCTATGAATGTGCAGAAATGGACAGAATGACGGGTTGGCTGAGGGACAAAGGAGAAACGGAACATTATCTTAGCTGGAACCTGTGGTATATGTGGGCGACAAGGAGAACAGCAGGGACTTAAAATGGGGAAAGTTAACATGGGTATTGTAATAGATCCCTGAACTTTGCAATGAGAAGATGTGGCTTAGAGACCTAACAATGAGGAAGGAAAGAAAAAGTTGGGCTTTTGATGACTGTCACTGCGGGGGGGAGGGGGGGTTGTATGTTTAAAACGGTATTTGTATCTGTATGTTTTACGCTTAAAAAAAATGTATAACTAATGAATGCCGATACAAAAGGCTGTATATTTACTTTATATTGTTATGTATGATTTGTCTTTCTTATGTTGTTGTATTTTTCTTTCTGTTTTTTAAAGGTAATAATGTTTAATAAAAATTATATATATTTTTTTTAAAAAGTTACTTTTTGCAGTGCTATTGTAACTTCAAATTTCAAATGAACTGTTGTAAGTTGAAGACTACGTCTCAATGTTCTCAAAATGCCCATCGGTTCAAAATGTCAGGGGGGGAAATAGCATCATTTATGAGGTAAAAAGGTGCCTTTGAAAGCATTTTGAAGAAATCATCAAATGAAATGGCTTCATTGTACAGACATAATACTATCATCTCCCAAAGGTTACACATTAAGCTGTTGGTTACCGTATTTTTCAGAGTATAAAACACACCAAGGTTTTGAAGAGGTAAATTTAAAAAAAAAAGTTTTTGCACTCTGCAAACCTTTCAAAAATGGCCTGTTTTTCACAAAAATGGGCTCGTTCCCCCCCCCAAAAGGGATGAATAACCTTTAAAGGGCTTGCGGAGTGCTCCTGGAGAGTGCTCCTCCCCCCAAAAATGAACCAAAAAGGCCCGTTTTTCACAAAAACAGGCCCATTTTTTGTCAAAAAAAATTGCACTCATAGCCTTTAGGAGGCTTATAGAGTACTCATGGGGTATGGGGGGGGCAAAATTGAGCAAAAAATGCTCTGTTTTTCGCTCATTTCTGCCCTCCCCAGCCTCCAGGAGCTTTCTGAAAGCCTTCTATATGTCTGCATGGCCATTTTTGTGAAGGGGCAGAGTTTCGGGAGGCAAAAAATGCTGTATTCAGTGTACAAGATACACCCAGTTTTTCAGCCTCTTTTTTGAGGGAAAAGGGTGCATCTTATACTCTGAAAAATATGGTAATTAAACATATATTGACTAATTACCTCACTGCATCATCTTCTATGAGGGAAGACAGGTTCGCTAGCAGTGTTTTTCAACCTTTTTTGTGCAAAGGCACACTTTTTTCATGAAAAAAATCACAAGGCACACCACCATTAGAAAATGTTAAAAAATTTTAACTCTGTGCCTATATTGACTATATATAAAGTAATTCTCCCACGGCACACCTTACACTATGTCACGGCACACTAGTGTGCCGCGGCACAGTGGTTGAAAAACACTGCGCTAGGGCTTCTGTTACCATCAAGTCAATTTCTACTGAGCAGCATGTGAAGTAAACACACACACAATTTATATACATGTTCTTTGATGAGCAATAATGACTCATCAAATGATGAGGTAGCTCAGTGGCTAAGATGCTGAGTTTGTTGATCAGAAAGGTTGGCAGTTTGGCAGTTTGAATCCCTAACACCACGTAACGGAGTGAGCTCCTGTTACTTGTCCCAGCTTCTGTCATCCTAGCAGTTCAAAAGTATGTAAAAATGCAAGTAGAAAAATAGGAGCCACCTTTGGTGGGAAGGTAACAGCGTTCCTGTGCCTTTGGCACTTAGTTATGCCGGCCACATGACCACGGAAACGTCTTCAGACAGTTCTGGCTCTTCGGCTTTGAAACGGAGATGAACACCCCCTAGAGTTGGGAACGATTAGCACATATGTGTGAGCAGAATCTTTACCTTTACTTATAATGACTAGATATGAGAATCAGAGGGAACTGATGAAAGATTGGGAAGCCCAGTACCAAATTCCACTCTAGTCATTAAAACTCCCTGTTTCTCTAAATAAGTAAGACACAAATCTTTACAAGGATATCATTATCAGAAAAAGTATGGAAGGATTCACATAGTATGTTAAACCATAATGTGATTTTTATTCATATGTCCTGTCAACCCAGCCATTGTGGTTAGTAAATTTTGAATATATATTCATGAATCCAGCCAACTGTGATTTATTCAATAAATCTGGAATAAGCATATTCTGCCTGCCTAGCATTCTAGATTTGTTGAGATACATGATTTCTTGCACAGCTTTTTTTAATCTGCTCTACTTATCAGCAGCTATAACTAAAGATTCATTCCCTCCTCTCCTGTTCCCCGTTATCTCTCTTTTAGCCTTTTTCCACAGAAAAATACATATACTGAGTTTGTTGCACTTCTACTTTATGAAGAGGCATTTATGAAACATTTCTTTAACTTTAATACAACTGATGGTGGGAGAGGAAAATGTGTGGTCTAGGCCACCACTCACCCATGAGCTTTCAAACCATCTTGGACTGTGTATGTGCCTATTGTCTTCTCACATTGACATGGGCTTGTGTTTATATCGTGGAACATCTCCAAGAAACAGATTGCCTGTGGCATTTCAAACCCTGGATGGCCCCACTGGGAGCAATGGGTCAGGGATGTTTTCCATCCCCCTTTGGTCTTGCAAATGACTCCCTGGTGGTTTCCTCCAAGCCACCAACAGTGCAATCACACAAAGATCAAAACCTTTGGTTCCCATCCTCCCTTCCTCCCTCTCTCCCTCTCCCCCCACTTCTCTCTCCTGCCTATCTAAGATTTGCCATGGAACTTGAGGGCAGGATTCATAAAATAAGAAGGAAAAGACAGTAGTGCTTTCTCCTTGTGGTGTCTGAAACATAGATAACTCACAGCATCCAGCCAAGCCACAAGAATGCCAAAGTATTTATGACAAGTGCCCACAGAAGAAAAGGAGGAGTCAGAAATATCTAGAGGAGGAGGAGGAGACAGCATAGCTTATGCTTAGGAGGAACATCCAAATTGTTCATGACTTCAGCATAATCAAAGAAGGTAGCTGAGGATAGCAGGTCTCAAAAAGAACATTACCAATACTCAAAATCCTGAGTGGGGTCACAAATCAAACATATTGCAAGTATTTGTACAATCTATCAAGGCATTTATTTTCACCTGAGAGAGTTGTGCATGAAAAAAAGATGGAACATCTTGACTTATTTGACTATACTCCTAACAGGAGGCTGACAACCTTTCTTTATTCCAGCATGGAATCAAATCAATGGTGTGAAGGGAAGACCCAAGTGCTCTAAGTTGGACAAGGGAAAACAAGAAGTTATGCTTATAAAAACCTCACTGTGTACTGGCTAGTTAACTGAAGTCTCGGGAGAAAAGGTCATGGAGGGCCCAGGAAGAAGATTAAATGTTTCAGCAGCAAAGAGTTTAATCCTTTGAAATCAATAAAAGGTCAGAACATAGTCAATTAACTGCAGCAGGCTATAGCGAGTATCTCACCATGAATACATAGTTAGTGAGTTGAGACGAGGAAGATGGGATGGGCTTTTCCCCTCCCCTCAACCGAGAGAATCGGTTGAGAGCTGAATGCTGCAGGTCTGAAGTAAGCACCAGATGGAGCCCAAGTGGGTGGGAGATGTCTATTCCCCTTTCTCTTGTCTTTCTGACACCCTCTTCCTTTCTTAAACTGGAAGAAGGACTGAGAGCTTTTTATTGTATGCAGCATTAAAATTTCTCTGCCGTCATTTCGAGAGTTGCAAGTTGCCCACATGTGCCCTCTCTTGTGAATTGGGTTCACAGTCTAGGGGTGCTATTAGATGCAGCTTGATCAATGTACTTTTGTGGTTCAAAGCACCAACTGAATTTTATAAGCAAGTTATAGCCCTTTGGGCAGTGCACAGGTATAAGCACTGAGGTGACACTCTACCACAGAAGTGTCAAACTACTCTGTTTCCCCAAAAATAAGACCTCCTGGATAATAAGCCCAATTGGGCTTTTGAGCACATGCACTAAAATAAGCCCTCCCCCAAAAATAAGCCCTCCCCCAAAATATTGCAACACAGCAGCAGCCATGAGGTGACCATACTCGCCGCCTCCTACACCTCAAAAATAATAAGACCTCCCTGAAAATAATGCCAAGCGCTTATTTCAGGGGTCAAAAGAAAATAACACCCTGTCTTATTTTCGGGGAAACATGGTAGAAGCCCATTGGCCGGATGTGTCACACACAGGCCATGCCCATCCCAGCTCCATGAAGGGGCAAAATGTTGTGATACGTCATGTGATGGCAATGTGACGCCGTGAATTTGACACCTGTGCCCTACCACATTCTATATGTAGTTGCCATTAAAGGCCACTTGGAAAGCATTATTCAAAATGTAATGATTAAACTGCTTAGCCCAAGAATATAGATGCGGGGGGGGGGGAGGTCACACTGGAGGGCTGGATGGGTCACGTGCAGGCCACGCCCACCCCAGTTCTACGAATGGGGAAAATGTCACGAAATGTCACTTGATGGCAATGTGATGCCGTGAGTTTGACACCTGTGATATACAGCATTTCTTGCCATTTTCACAGCAGGCACATGAAATCCGGTTCCACCACAAAACCGCACTCGACTAAACCGCATCCGACTAAACTGTGTAGCTGACATCATCAACAGGGTGACAACAGCCCGGAGGCAGAAGCACGCTGTAAAGCCTAAACCTAAAATTAACCCCTAAACCTAAACCTAACCCCCCTAAACCTAATCCTAAACCTAACCCTAAACCTAACCCTTAACCTAACCCTAAACCTAATCCTAACCCTTAACCTAAACCTAAACCTAACCCTAACTCTTAACCTAACCCTAAACCTAACCCTAACCCTTAACCTAACCCTAAAGCTAACCCTAAAGCTAACCCTAAACCTAACCCTTACCTTAAGTTGAATCGGCTTGCTTTCAAAGCTCTATTTAAACCGCCCTTCTTTCTGGCTGTTGTCGCCCTGTTGATGACATCAGCGACGCGGTTTAATCGGGTGCGGCTTAGTCGAGCGCAGTTTTGACGGGTCACAATGAAATCATATAGTCTTCATTTTTATGAAGAATGGGACAGTTTTCAATGTATAGTCTTTAAATATTTTTCTGTCAGGCCTGATATAGTCACCATTTGTATTCCAATAGTCCACTTTCAGCCATATTCACTGTAATCTTAATTGCCCAATGAATGCTTCCTTCCCAAATAGCTTTTTTAACTTCTCCATCTGATTTCCTTTATTTAAGCCGGTTGCAAATTTTCCTACTTTGAGCCCATGCAAAGTTAATCAGTGCATTTCTAAAGTTTTCATGGTACTTTGATTTTCTTTTTCCATCCCATTAAATTAAGAAAGGATTTAGCCCATTCCATATTTTGTAATGTAAAGTAAGGAATATTACTTGCTTTCAATAATTATATCTATGGCAAACTTAAAGGAGATTTGAAATGCTACTTCCTAGTTCTGTTTGTTTTAGCATTCATCCATGTCTGTGTATGCTTTATTGCCTATTGTGATTTGATATATTCTTTTTGAAAGCTATTATGAGAAACATATTGGCTGGAAACAAAGGTAGCCTAGGTACATTGTATGAATGGCTAATTCTTCTACAGACTATGATTAGCCAGTCTTCCAAAGTTGAAAAAAATATAATTTTTAATGATTGTCCAACAATGTAGGGCACATTTTCTATACTTTTCCTTTTTTCTTCAGTTATAAAATTTGTGGGAAGTTAGGATAATTGTTGTGGTGTCAAACTGATATAATGTATTATGGACAATGTCTACCACCATCTGAAACAAATTCCTTGGACTGTGCAGTCCAGAAAATACCAAGAAACATATAGACTGATATATTGCAACTCAAGACCTACTTAATAATGGTTTATTCTATCAATCACAATTGTCAGGGTTCAAATTCATGTTAACCTATAAAGTATTCATTAATGCAATGGTTCCTCCCAAAGGCCACATTATGCCTTAGCACAAAGGTTGAATCCAGTTATAGATAGATCTTCCACATTTTTTTTTATTATGGTTCCCCATATATCGCCAATCACACTATATGCATATCAGCCTTTACACATCTCAAGGAACAATGGGCTATGGTATCTTGATATAGTCATGAAAATCCTAGTAGCAGAAATTTTATAAATTGGAATTAGTTTATTTGTATGCCGCCCTTCTCCCTGAGGGGACTCAGGGCGGCTCACAATTCAGGGGGGAGGGGATAACAAACAAGTTATAGACATAAGACAATACATTATTAAAAGAAAGCACAACAGTCATACCATTCGGGCGGGGTTAGGGTCTTTAGCCCCAGGCCTGCTGGGACAGCCAGATTTTAAGGGCGGTGTGGAAGGTCTGAAGGGTGGTGAGGGTACGAATCTCCACAGGGAGTTCGTTCCAGAGGGTCGGAGCAGCCACCGAGAAGGCTCTCCTCCGGGTAGTTGCCAGCCGACATTGGCTGGCTGATGGAATTCGGAGAAGGCCTAATCTATGCGATCTTGGCAGTAGGCGGTCTCTCAAGTACCCAGATCCAATACCATGAAGGGCTTTATAGGTGACAACCAGCACCTTGAAGAGCACCCGGAGACCAACAGGCAGCCAGTGCAGCTCGCGGAGGATAGGTGTTACGTGGGTGAAACGTGGTGCACCCACTATCACTCGCGCGGCCGCATTCTGGACCAGCTGAAGTCGCCGAATACTCTTCAAGGGCAGCCCCATGTAGAGCACATTGCAGTACTCCAGCCTAGAGGTCACAAGGGCACGAGTGACTGTTGTGAGAGCCTCCCGGTTCAGGTAGGGGCGCAACTGGTGCACCAGGCAAACCTGGGCAAATGCCCCCCTGGTCACAGCTGACAAGTGTTGTTCAAAACTCAGCTGTGGGTCCAGGAGGACTCCCAAGTTGCGGACCCTGTCTGAGGGGCGTATCATTTGACCCCCCAGCCTGAGAGATGGAACACTTGGCCAATTAGTGGGAGGGAAGCACAACAGCCACTCGGTCTTATCTGGATTGAGAACAAGCTTAACCCCCATCCAGTCTCTAACAGCCTCAAGGCCCTGGCTCATCACATCCATTGCTTCATTGAGTTGGCACGGGGCGGACAGATACAACTGTGTATCGTCCGCGTACTGGTGGTATTTTATCCCGTGCTGTCGGATGATCTCGCCCAGCGGTTTCATGTAGATATTGAAAAGAAGGGGGGACAGGACCGAACCCTGTGGCACTCCATACATAAGGGGCCTAGGGGTCGATCTCTGCCCTCCGACTAACACCGACTGCGACCTGTCCGAGAGGTAAGAGGAGAACCACTGTAAGACAGTGCCTCCCACCCCCACCTCCCGCAGTCGTCGCAGAAGGATACCATGGTCGATGGTATCAAAAGCCGCCGAGAGGTCAAGGAGTACCAGGATGGAGGCATGGCCTCCATCCCTGGCTCTCCAGAGATCATCAGTCAATGCAACCAAAGCGGTTTCAGTGCTGTAGCCAGGCCTGAAGCCTGACTGGAATGGATCAAGATAACTGATAAAGGCTACTAAATATGCTTGACTATGGCAACATAGCTCAACCAGGAGCCAGACCTAACTCAAATGAACAGAGGGATTCTACTAATGCAGCTTTCTCCAACATGGCATCTCCAGGCTACCTGAAGGTTGCAAGGCTGAGGGAGATTGTTCTAGAGCAGGGGTGCCCTGACCCCCCGTGCATGCGCATGTGACCCCCCACGCTCGCTCTGACTCCTGTGCATGCACACATGACCCCCGCGTGCTCCCCCATCCCCCGTGTATGAACGTGCAACCCCCCCTGCCCTATTTTGGGCCTAGCAGGCCTCTTGGGACCCAAAAGAGGAGAGCGGGAAGCACCACCTGCGCTCCCTGCACTCCTCCGTGCATGCGTACCCTGTTACAAGTGTTATGTCTGCCTTGTATGCAGCTTAATTCCTCTCTAACATTCATCTCCAGTGTTCAGTGATGCATTTCCTGCCTCTCTAGGATTTACCTCTATCTGCTCCTGGGAAGCACATCCTGTTCCTGTTGGATGTTTATAGTTATATTCTCAATGGCTTGTATATGTTTTAACTGCATTTTGATCAAACAACATGCACTGCAGAGACCCAAAAATCACCTGGCTGCAGGAAGCACACGCACATGCATGATGGAGTTCAACTGGGGCAACTGCTCTGTGTGCCACCTGTAGGACGCATGCCATAGGATCACCATCATGGCCCTAGGCTTTCTTTCTTCTGTTTTGTCTGCTGCCATTATCTTTATGCTCATAAAGATAAAACCAATTTAACTGATTCTATGTCTATTCTGTGAGAATTGTATTTAAATAATAGCTGGCTAAGTAAATAAGTTTGATTCTGTTGTAATCTGCTTTGGATAATTTGTCCAAAAGTTCAGATATTTGATTTGATTTTGATTTGATTTTATTAAACTTGTATGCCACCCTATTCCCCGAGGGGACTCAGGGTGGCTAACAAACCAAAGAGGGAAAAGGGGGAATACAAAAAACAAAGAAGACAAAACAAATACAGAAAACAATTTAAAAACTCATCAACAGCCGCAACAATTCGAGTGGGGCTGGGAACTCATCAGCC
Organism: Thamnophis sirtalis; assembly: GCF_051295495.1. NCBI lineage: Eukaryota > Metazoa > Chordata > Lepidosauria > Squamata > Natricidae > Thamnophis > Thamnophis sirtalis. Next base: position 62,183,673 of record NW_028261387.1, read on the forward strand.
CCAGGCCTGCCAGAACAGCCAGGTTTTAACGGCTTTGCGGAAAGCCTGAAGGGTGGTGAGGGTCCGAATCTCCACGGGGAGATCGTTCCAGAGGGCTGGAGAAGCCACAGAGAAGGCCTCCCCCGGGGGGTCGACAGTCGACACTGACTAGTTGATGGAATCCAGAGGAGGCCTAATCTGTGGGATCGAATTGGTCGTAGGGAGGTAATTGGCAGAAGGCGGTCTCTCAAGTACCCAGGTCCGATACCAAAATAATTTCTAGTCAAATTCATTTATTCTGGAAAAAAAACAGTCTATGTGGTTGCTAACTGACTTGATGGTATAATCTTCATAATCTGCATCCTTCAGGCATCAACTAGTAGGAGCTCGTGGTAGTAGATATGCAATGGATCAGATGTTACTCATGCCCAGAATTATGTCTTGAGTGATAGGAATTACAGTTTTGAAAAAAAAACAACAATGCAAATGGGACTTCCCAGTAACAGGTACACAAAACCACATTGCCTGCAAAAAAAGACCAGTGACTATAAGGACAAGACTCTTTGTTCGTCTTACTTGAGCAGACTAAAGCTGCTTGTCTGGAAAACAACAAGCAAGTGTGAGCTACTTCTGATTCTCTCCAGCAAATCCTTCAGTCTTGCAAACTCCAGCCGTTACAGTAGCCCTACATACTGTAAGCCCTAGTAAGTTGCACATGTGAGGGCACATAGGCAAAAGAAATTCGAACATCTCTGGGGACCTATATAATGCCCTGCACATTTGTGGTAGGGATCAGCATGTACATTGAACCTGTTAACATGCTTTACTACTAGTCAGAAAGAAATAGTACCAGTGAGAACAGACCTCTTAGGCTCAAATGCTCTTTCCAACTCAATGATTTTACAATTCAGTGATACTGAATAGGTTTGAATGGGGTAAGCAAAGTTGTTTACTTGAACAACAACTCAATGATGAGGAAAAAAAGAATATCAAGAATAAAAAAGGGAAGCATTGGAAGTAACTTCTGTGAAATGCATGCAAATAAACGTGGCACGACAAAACCGCGCTCGTCAAAATAGCGGTGATTAAACCGCATTGCTAAAGCCGCGACATCATCACCGCGCGTCATCACCGCCGCGACAACAGCGCGGCGACAGAAGGGCGTTCTACATGCTTCGTTCTTTGCCTCCAAAGGTAGCCCTCCTCCTCCAGCTGACAGCGGCAGCGGGCATGGGGCAAAGCGGGCTGCCCAGCAGCAGCAGCCCGGGGGGAAGGGTCCAGCTCAGCCGCAGGGGGCAGCAGGAAGCCCGTTGGGGCCCGGCAGCGGCGGCGGCTGAGGCTGTCCTGGGGCCGGCGAAGCGGGCTTGCCCGGCGGAGGCAGGCCGCCCTCTTCTTCCTCAACAAGGGAGAACAGAAGAGGGCGGCCTGCCTCCGCTGGGCAAGCCCACTTCGCCGGCCCCGGGAGAGCCTCAGCCGCCACCGCTGCCGCGTCCTCCTCCGCCGGCACCTCCCCTGGAGAAAGAGGCAGGGTGGGCGGCGTCGGCGGCCCCACTCGGGCCCCCCACGGGCTTCCTGCTGCCCCCCGTGGCTGAGCTGGACCCTTCCCATGGGCTGCTGCTGCTGGGCAGCCCGCTTTGCCCCGTGCCCACTGCCGCTGTCAGCTGGAGGAGGAGGGCTACCTTTGGAGGTACAGAGGCAAAGAACGAAGCATGTAGAATGCCCTTCTGTCGCCGCGCTGTTGTCGCGGCGGTAGGGTCATGTTTTTCTTAGCGCTTCGGACGCCGCGGATTTGCCTCCACACTTATGTCAGCGCGGATAAGGGCTTCGCGGTTTTGTGGTGGAACCCAAATAAATCTCTTGGCTGCGTTGCCTTTGTTACTTTGTTGACTGGACTTTTCCAGCCATTAAGTGTTTATGTTTTTCTTTCTATTGAGAGAGGCTGTATTACTTTTTGTCAGCTAATCTGAATCTCTGCTTAGTATGTCTCTTTAAGTCTCAGTATGCTTTTCAATTAAATTTTCCAGGCACACCGGCCACTGGATTGTCTCTTCCCTGGAGGAAGAGCCTAAAAAGGACTAAATTGACTGTCTAGGAATCTTTACATTAAATTGCACCAGTAAAATTAGGATTGCTTCAATGGGCCAATGTAACAATCTAAAGCTCAGCATAGGGGGCCTTCTGACAGTTTCTACCAAAAATCTGGGTTGAAAAATCTTCTAACAATCATTTAAGAACATAACTCACCCTGAATGCAAGCAGACAAACAGATCTCTGTAGAATAGTGGGCAGGAGGAAAAGGACACCAGGCCAAAAGTCCTTGTAACAGAATGGGCCTTAGGACAGGGGACTCCAACCTTGGCAACTTTAAACCTGGCAGAAGACCACCAGGCTTAAAGTTGCCATGGTTGGAGATCCCTGCCTTAGGTTAGGAGTCAGCTGCATGTGGCTCTTTCATCCCTCACTCAAAATATGCATCACAACTGCCAATGTGCCACACCTGCCGCCATGCGATTTATTGAGCTTTTCAACCCCCAGTAAGCCAATCGTGGATAAATCCAAGAAAAGAAAAGTTTTAGAAGAAAACAGAACATTTAATTCAACAACAGATGCTAGTTTTGTGGCCGCTCAGGAAATAGTCAGGCACAGGAAGGGTTTTGTGGCTCCAGGTCTTTTCTTTTCTGTGGGAAATGGATCCAAATGGCTTTTTGAGTGTTTAAGGTTGCCCACTCCTGCCTTAGGACAATGCCTAGAACTGATGCTATACCTTCCTCAGAAAGAGTTCATTCGTTTGTTCGTTCATTCATTCATCCCCCCGTTTCCCCCCTCCCTCCCTCCCCCCCCTCTCTTTCTTCCCGTGTTTTTGTGAGCCTCAGTGCAAAGCCATTGCTGCGCTCGTGGCAGGTCTCTTCCCCCCGTCTTCTCTTTGAATGAAATGCCTGCGCGAGGGAGGCAAAGAGGGATCGAGGCGCCCGGTCTCTAACTCCTCCCCGCGAGTCTTTTACCTCCCAGCCCAGCCCAGCCCAGCCCCGTGTGAAACCCAATAACCGCGACCATCCAGCCATGCCTCCCCTTCCCGGCGGCGCCGAGGAAGACGAGCACAGGAGTTTCGGAAGGTGCAGCCGGCCGCGGTAGCAGTTTTGGAGTCTTCCTGCACACCGCTCGGCCAGAGGGGAGACGGCCAAGCGGCGCCCAGCATGCTGGCTGCGGGAGGTCCGCTCGCCGCCTGGCTGGACAGCCTCTTGTCTTGCTGGCTCGTCCTGGCGCTCTCCGGCACTCTGGCATCGGCGCAGCCGCCGGGGGTCGCGGTCCTCTGCCCGCCGCTCTGCCACTGCGAGGAGGACGGCATCGCGCTCTCCGCCGACTGCTCCGAACTAGCGCTCGCCTCCGTGCCCAGCGGCCTCAGCCCCTTAACTGCCTACCTGTAAGCACAGACCTGTCAGGCGCTTCGCTTCGTTTTTCCCGGGGAGGGGACGGGAAGGGGGGAGAGTGGCGGGGGGGGGGGATGCCTGCCTGCTGTCAAATCCAAGGGCGACTCTAGCCGTATCCCAAAAGAAACGGAGGAGCGTCTCTCTTGCTTTCTCTCTCTCCTCTTTCTCTCCTTTCTTCACTCTCTCTTTTTTCTCTCTCTCCTTTCTTCTCTTTCTCTCTCTCTTCTCTCTCCTTTCTTCACTCTCTATTTTTTCTCTCCTTTCTTCTCTCTCTTCTCTTTCTCTTCTCTATTTCGCTCTCCTCTCTCTTCTCTTTCCTCTCTCCCCTCTCCTCTCTCTCCTTCTCCTCTCTTTTTCTTCTCTTTTCTCTCTCCTCTCTCCTTTCTTCTCTCTCTCTCCTTTCTTCTCTCTCCTTTCTTCTCTCTCTTCTTTCTCTCTCCTCTCTCTTTCTCTCTTGGTCCTGAGCAAAGCCTGTTTAGAGTGCGATGTTCTGCTTGCGTTACTTCTTGATTGCTACGGATCAGCGGAAACAGAGCTTGTTTGCAGGGCAGATTCTGGTTGTTTAAGAGTATATTTATCTTGAGTAATTAGGAAAAACTGCGACGGGGAATCCCATCTCTCTCTCTTCCGTAGTTCTCAAATCAAGGGGCCAGGATCATTTGGGGATTTGCAGGCTCGGGGAGAGTCAACATCCAGCTTGTCCCCCGCGGCTTGGAAACTGAAGGGGTCGGGGATGGGGTGGGGGAAAGGAACAAGCTCTTCTGGTCCGGTGAACCCGAACCACGGCAGAGGGGAAGCGTTTGAAGTTTCGCTTCCACAGGTCCTAGCCACGTCTATTCTGTTCTTTGGAAAGTTGTCTGCTCGCCTATCTGTAGCGTAGCTGAATGAGCGTGTAGCAAAACTGGGCAATCCTTGCCTCCCCTGCGTGCTTCGTGGCTGTTTGCTCCGAGCGGCGCTTTTGCTTTGAAATCAGACAGTCGCCCGCTTATGAAAGAGATTTTGCATATTTAGGCAGAGAAGGTTTAGCTAAACTTCCCTGCGCTGACGAAGGGAGTGAAAGAATCTGGCTTTGTTTTTAAGAAATCCTACAGAGAGACAATGCAAAAAAAAAAAAAAAAAGTTTGGGAAACGCTGTGGAAAAGGTTTTGTGGGATACCTGGCAAACAGAGTTCCTGTCTGTTCCTTTACATCAGTCAGCATTCTGAGAGTTGAAATCCACACACCTCAAAAGTTGCCAAATGTGGAAAAACAGGGCGCTAAATAATCAGTACTGTAAGCAACACTGCCTAGAGGTCAGGGCAAAAAGTTGGTGGGAGCCTTGCCTTTGGGTCTTGCTGCATTTCTGACTTCTTTGTGGGAGACACTCACATCTGGTATCTCCTGCCAGGCCAGTTTTTCTCCTTCAAGAGGAATATACTTATAGCCATTTCAAGAAGAAAAATGGATTATGTTAAAACTCAGGAGGTAATACAGTTGTCTTATCTCCCAGACGTTGGCTTTCTGATTGGTATTTGAACGCGTTTTCCCCAACACCAAAGCTACTGGGGGGAAAGAGGCATTCAAGAGGGAAAATTTTCTAGATAATTGAGGATTTGATCTACGATGCAAGATATTTAACACCACGAGCTATACATAACCAAGATATTGCCTTGGGTGCCTAAAGTTCTATATCCAGAGTCCTTCTGCAAAAAAAGAAGAAAAAAAACATGAATTAGTGAAAATCTTTGACTTCAGCAATTACCGTAAGCCTTAGTGGGAGACTGAAAGAATAGAATTGATCAAGTCAAAGTAAGTTCTCATACTAGTCAACCTAGTGACTCCAGAAGCAATCTTATTAAACAACTGAGGCCAGCCCTGCGCCCCAAAATATTATTTCCTATATATAGTACTTTCCATGGCTGGGAGACCCTCCCCTTTAAAATGTAACTTTTCCAGTCCATGGCATTATTTTTGCACAATACATGTGAACAAATGATTTCTACAAAACACACTTAGGAATCTAATAAAGTGTAATAAGGATGGCCTAATTTGCAGCTCACCGTGCAGCATTACATGGTGCAAATGTTAAAATGCTCTTAAGGGACCCAGTCCACCACTTAATTCATCCAAATCTGCCTTGTCTTCAAGGCTTTGCCCGAAAAACTTTCCCTTCAATTTCCCCAAGGCCAACCCTAGAGACACCCTGATCAAGGCTCCTGATTATTTACAGAAGTAATTTACTTACAGAAAGCCTTGCTTGTATCTTTGTGTAATTACTTTACAAGTCTTTGAGCTACAGCAGCAACAAAGGTTATTGATGGTGCTTCCCCTCTCCCTTGCACTGCCTGGTTTGACTTCCTATGGCTGAAAGTGCTAGCAGGGCTGAAAGCTAGGCTGCAAATCAGCACCCCTTTTAAGGCCAGCGACAAATGCTCTATTTGTTTGGTGCTGAACTAGCCCTGGGTTTGACACAGCGATTTCAGCCACAAGGTCAACACAACCGGTCTCTCATCTCAAAGCTGGAATGCGTACTGTACATATGAACTCTGTGAGGAAGACTTTTCATCCTTCAGGCACCAGAACAAGAATATAAAAGGGGTACCAAAGGTCCTTTTGAGCTGTAGCTTTGAATTTGGAATTAGGCTACGTTAGGAAGAAAGGTGGACGTGTATTTAATATCTTTCAAGGAAAAGGTATTTAAGAAACTTTGGAGTAGAGAAATGTTGAAGAAAAAGCGTAAATACCTCCCTCTCTTTTAAATTCTGCCTTGACACATCTTTGCGTTTGTGGTTTGTTAACATGTGCATTCTTGCACTTATTAATATATCCTGAGTAATTTGATCCTTAGTAGTCATCGTTCTATTGAGATTGCCAGATCCCATAGGATAAACTTCTACAATCAGGAGCTTTTCAGGGATTTTTGACTACAACTCCCATCTTTGACATAGCTGACTGAAAATTCAGCCCTACTCCAACGCAAGCAGCAGATTCAAGGAATCTACTAAAAAAAGCTTATTCTGGCTATGGAAGCTCAAAGATCATGTCTGGGTGTTAAAAGGACAATGTCTTGGGCAGGAGGCATTTTTTGCTCCAACTAGGAAGTTTTGAATTTAGGGCATCTTCAAATATTAATTGCTTTCAATTGATCTGTGTCACTTTTTATGAGCAAGCTTATGAGTACATCTAAAGGTCTGATATAAATACATAAATTTTAGGCTAGATCTGGGAGTTTAAAAAAACCTGGACAAACCACCTCTAAATGTTTGCCAAAAAAATGACATTGACTTCTCTATGTAGTTACCTAGAAGTCCAGCTAAGCTCAAAGGAGTCTTTAATCACCTTGTAACTCTTCTAGGAACATCCCTCTAGGATACAATAATTCAGTTTCAGCATGTGGTGGCGCCATTGATAGTTCTTTATGGAAATCAACTTTACACTGTGAAATATAGTCTCCAAAATGCATCCTTAAATGAAGAGTTCCTCCAACTTTTTAATTTCTGAATAACAATTCCTTTTAAAAAATTTCCTTTGCATTTTAAAGAAGCATCAGGTCTCCTGCAAATTCTCTAAATGACAAATGTTATCTATTTGGCAAATGAATTGTATTTGGGAAATATTTAATATAGAATAGCAAAAATAACTCGATCTCCCACATCACTGCTTAAAAATCTTTTTTTCATGGTTGCATTCACACAAATTTAACATAACCTGAGTTTATTCAGATCAATTTCCTGGCTTGCAAAACACATTAAAACATGCATTAGCAATATGAATTGGATTCACACAACATACCAGGCAAAATCTGGTTTTGCAACCCTATACCTGCAAATACGTATATTTTTGTGGAAAATAGATAGGGTATTTTTTATCCAAAAGTAAAAGAAGTGAGTTTAGTTACATTAGTTTTATTGCCAGGACTAAAACTCTTCTGTGTGATATAATAAAGCAGTAAAGAAGCCATTATCTATTGAATACAGTAACTTAAGAGAAAAGGAATTCTTTAGAACCTGATTATATAGTTATTTTTTAAAATAAATTTATCTACAGTCACTGAGTGTTTTATTCTGCCACGGCTGATTTCAGCCCAGTACAGCTACCTACACACTTTAGATTATAATTCTTTTTCAATACGTAGCTACCAAACAAAGGTGGTAATATAAGATTGAATCAACATATTCATCTAAGGACAGGTTTATAGCATCATTCATTCCTTCAGCTTTTTTTAATTAATCCTTAATCCAGGTAGGCCTCCTTGAATGAAAGACTATTAGATTTAGGATATTTTAGGAATGTAGGCATGACTTGGGAAGTGAAAAAAATATATACTTGGAAGGAGGAAGTAACAAACTATTCCTGAAGAGCAAGATTGTCTCATAAGTGTCCCTATGTTACTTTTTTCCATCCCAGTTCATCTATTTGTTGTGTTGTGTTGTAATATTGATTGTAGCAGGAAATAGCAATCTCTCTAGTTATCTCAGCTTTGTTCTCTCTTCTCCGCTACTGAACTTGTGCAAGCTGAAATTCAAGTCAGAAGATGTTCACTGAGTTTCCCCTTCTGTTTAACATTCTTCACCCATATTTGGAATTTCACACCCCATGTATGAATTTGAAATTCAAGTGCCATCTTTCCCATCTCTTCTAAATTTCTTGCTGAATGCAAACAGGATAGCCAGTGAAAAGTTGTACAATCTGTACCTTATCCCAGGCAAAAAGCTGTCCTTGGTTAACTTGAGCTTAGTTTATCTTTTCATCCTTCTGCATACTGAGGAAAAGGTGTTAGAATTTAGTATTTGAAAATTACCAAAAAGCTTTTATCTCCAGTGCTATCCTTAGAATATGGGGGACACTGGATAATAATTGTATTCATTCAAAAGAAGATGTAGAAATGTTCTTGCTACATTCAAGAAATTGCTTACTGGTTGGGTTGAGGCAGAAGTGGAAAATCTGAGACATTGTAGATACTTGTGAAATACAACTCCCGACAGGCATGGCCAGCGATTAGAGTTCCTCGATCTTAAATAGGGTCCAAATGATGTGAGAGTTTAGGACAGTTACATCTGTTGTAAAATTTCCTCTGAATTTCAACTGTTTTGCTTAATTCAGTCCATTCACAGATTTTTTTTTCTTGCAACATGATTTTGAATGTTTCTTTAGTAAAATGCTTCTTACTACTAACAACTTGAGGTTTCTGCGTATACTTAAGAAGGATCCAACTCTGTATGTCATGGAAAACACAGAATGTATAATATTGGTGTTATTCCCAGACAGAGGTTTCTAAATAAAGTATCAAACTGGGCATTTAGGTTACTAACAAAGCTGGTGGCAAAATACATTGCCCTAATGAGTACACTAAAGAATACACAAAAATACACAAAGCCCAAAGGAATTTCAATTTTATAATTTTTGTCTGTTCAACTTCATCTTCCAAAGATCTTATGTCTTCAAGTTATTTATTTTGCAGCATAGCAGTTCACGAATCTGCTTTCATTTGCATGGTGGTGGACAGTGGATGTAATTATGCCTTCTGCTGAAACAGGTTGTATGGAGATATTTTTATTGGTCAGAAAGGAAATGCTGCAAAAGAGAATGATATTTGTAGAGAGAACATTACCTATATTAGTTATCTAATATACTAATCATGACAGATTTTACATTCTGAAATCCAAATTAAGCATTCTTGTTCATCTTGCATTCAAATTTAGAACAGGGAGATTAAGAAGAGATTCTCCAGCAAGGGAGATTCCAATTTCCAATTCAAAAATCTCAAAATAAAAAAGGGTCTATTCCCCATCACATTCTGCTTCAAACCAGATAGCAGAATATATACAGAGGCTGTACTTGTGGCACCCTGGTCCTAAACCATTTATTAAAACCAGTACCATGAATCCACAAATGGATCAGAACTAGTGAAGGTGCTGTAAAGCTACTAGTATATATGCCATACACTAGATTCCATACAGTAGATACTGTCATTTTTATATTATCTGTGGCTTTTGGACTCTCTTCAAACAACCTTTTGGAGTGTATCATGCAGGAATATTGGAAGAATAAGTAAAATATAAATCTTTGCTTTATTTTTCTTTATCAAATTTATACGGTGGCCTCTATCACAAAAAGCAATTCTGAGTCTCATACAATAATATGTTAAGTCAATATATAAGGACAATCATTATTAAAATTATAAAACAATCATAGAGGGACTCTGGACAGTATACAATTAAATACTAACAAATATAATATTAACCACAGTCATTGACCCATCTCAGAATTTTCCCAGTCCCTGGAGATCCCCAGATCTGGTGGCAAAGCCAGATCTTTAGGGCTTCCTGAACATTAGCACGGATGGAACTAACCTCACTTCAGGAGGCTGAAGGAGAAGAACATTTCATAAGATAGGCACCATGGTATAGAAGACACATTTTCTGGCACCCACCAGTTGGAACCTGAACTATGTCTTCTATACCATATCTTATGGGACAGGCAGCTACATTTGGGGAGAAGCAGTCTCTTGGATAACCCAATCCCATGTCATGAGAGGGTCTAAAGCATTATGAATTGGACTTAGAAGCAAAATGGCAATCAATACAGCTTATGGAGCACTGTGCCATTTTAGTGGCACATATGCCTGGTTGCTGCATCCTGCATCAGTTGAAGCGTGCAGATACCTTTCAAGAGCAACCTAGGATTCCTAATGAAAAGAAGAAGAAATGCCATTCTATATTCATGCCTTGAAGAATGACGATCAAGTAGACTTGCTAAAATTATTGGATTGTTAAGTGTAATACTTGTATATGCAGGATTATATGAATGAAGTAATCTGGTCCTACAACACTATGATTGATATTTAGAAATATTTAAGACAACACTAGACCTCCAAGCCATCCTATGAAGGAAAATCACATGCACCATGATGATACAATGGAATTAAACCTAATAATGTTAAAGCTGGCAATTAAATGTCTTATGGAAATATGGAAAAAGTAAAACATTAGATAAGTCATTCCAGATGCCATATTGCATTTTGTCTCTGGCAACTGAGGAAGTTGAAAAGCCAATTGATTGGTTTGTTTATAGCAAAATATTGCCGTAATTATACAGCTGTGCAATGTTACATGCACATGTTTGTAAGGAAATGAAAATGTCCTTATGGTCATGTGTGTAAATTCATGCACTCAGTCTTTTTCAACCTTGATGCCCACCGAGTGCATGGATTTCAGTTTCCACATTTGTTATCCCTGGCCAAGCTGACCAGAAGAGTCTGAGAATTGACATGTCTGGATTAGAGAAGATGGAATGAGCTACATACAATCAGAAGCTGCAGAATCTAATGATGAACACAAGATCATGTTGTTTGAGTGTACTTTATTTTGGTATTCTTTTGTATTTCTATAGTATGGACTTAGACTTACAGCCAGATTCACACATTGTTGTAAACCGTAATGGGAATGGCTTGTCTATGGTTTAGCCATGTGTTCTACGAATACTGTCAACAATCCAGTCAAATTGTATGGTCAACAAATTATAATTAAGGCACAATATGAGCAAGTACCATTTTTGCACAAATAGTCACTGCTAGCCACTTTTTCTCTCCAAAACACTTGGTTCCGTTTTCATTCTTACTCAGTTTTTAGCTTTGCTTTACCACCTCTTCTTAATTGTCAGCAGTATTCTATAATCAGATTATACAATAACTGCCTACTAACCACATTCTTTGGAGTTTTCTTTCTAAAGATGACTTGTACTCCAGCGAGCTTCAGTTCTCTCTCAGCCTCCTACTCTTGGACAGTTGATGCCATCCAAACTATATAAGAACTGTCTTTCCTGCCTAAACATCAAAAAGTAGAAATAATAATATGCTATTAATTATATGGCATAATTATGGTATAATATAATTAACACTTAATTCTATTCCAACAGAATCATTGTAGGGATTATAACAAGATAAGCAAAGCAATTTAAGCATTGAGAACTGCTGTTGACGTGTCAACTAATATTATAAATTAAAATTAATTAAGCAGCTAAATTTACTGCAGGGATGAGCCTTTTCATGGATCTTAACCACTTATGATGCTATTGTTAAAATCCATAATGTCAGCAAGATGGAACAGTTTTTAATTTTTCTCAGTAGGAAGTTTCCAATTTAGGGAAATTCATCTCATCCCTGCAAATGAAGACTATCCCTTATGATACAAAGATGAGGAGACTGTATATCTCCAGCTGTCACTGAATATCAATCCCAGCTGTCCCTGTTAGCATGATCCATAATGGGGCATTCTGGGAGCTGTAGTCTTGCAATATCTGAAAGCTTCTGAGGTATGTCTATAAGACCAGCACATTATAATGGTGTTGATGAAAAACACTACGATGGATAAGTTTACCCAAACATTAAACCACACAAAAAGACTCTGCTGCTCTCTTCTCATGGCCTCTTGTCATTGCACCAAAGCAATATTTCCAGGGAATTCAAGAGAAAATGGTGGAATAGCAAAAGAGAAATAAGCCATGCCTCTCTGGCTCCCTCCTGTCTCATCCCTCCTCCTCCTGGAGAAGCAATTTATAAATCTGCCAGGACAGTGCAAGAATTGAGCTCATACCTTTAAATCTGTATGTTAGGAGATCTAACTAGTGATTATGGGAATTTAGGACTTTCTTTGAACAGCCTTTTTTTTAAAAAAATAATAATAATAATCTGGCAGAGCTGGGATTGCCAAAGGGTGAATGAGGGGAGAGTAGGGCAGCTATGTCACAGACGTCAATTCCTTTTTTTGCTGCACCTGCTGAGGTTCAGAAACCAAGCAAAGAGAATGACGAGAGCTTCATATTTCCAAACACGCTTAAGATTAGAAACGTTTCTTTGTATCTTCTCTTTCAGCTCATTTTATGCCTTTTTTGATGACTGGCAAGCAATAAAGAACACTCAAATAAAAACAAATTCTATTTTATTAAGGGTGGACAGTAGTTTGTAAGCAGATATCTAGTATCAGACAAGGACAGTACTGTAATGAGCAGCTTCCCCCACCCAACGTGGCAATGTGCTTTGAGGATACTTCCTCTTTTTCAAATTATGTTGGGTTACCATTTCCAATATCTCCAGAAAGTATGATCCATACCAGCTAGGAACTGCAAAGAACTGCAGTTCAACCCTCTAGTCCACATTTTAGAAAGGATGTTATCTTAGGGAAAGATGCAAATGGTAGGAACCAGTGAATAAATGCTATCTACAAGTTGTAGCTAAGAGTAAAAATGTGGCTATGATGGCAGCATGATCCATGTAGCACACAGATGGTGTCAAACAAAAGGAAGGCACAAGGGAACAATTGAGAAATAATGGGTGGGACGGGAGTGTCAAATTCTTCTTTGCCTTTAGTTTCCCTCCTGAAATGCCTCTTCATATTTGTTTTGCTTCCAGTATGATTTACTTCCAGTCTTGGAGTCTGGCCAAGGATTTGGTGGTACATACCAAAATAGTTTCAGCTTCATAATGCCATGCAGCTTAAAAACAGCTGGTGACTAACATGGGCAGGCTGAAGATAAATACAACAAAGGCATATAGAGGGAACAAGAAAAGTCCTAGAAACTACCTAGCACAAGATGCCAATGCCTCAATAGCACAAGATGCCAATGCCTCAAGTAGTTGCCCCTGTTTTGGGAGGGTGACAACTGAAGTAGAAGGGTATGTAAAAAATAAGGAAAACCTTTTCAGGATGCTGCCAGCCTTGAGATCGAATGAGCATCATCATGGTTGCAAAATCCTCTAAGTCAGTATTTCTCAGCCTTAGCATCTTTAAGTTTCATAGACTTCATCTCCCAGAATTCTCCAGACAGCGCTGAAATACTGATCTAGATTGCAAATATTCTAAGGCAATGGTGAAATTCAATTCTAGTTCTATGGGCGTGGCTTGGTGGGTGTGGCATGGGAAGGATATTGCAAAATCTCCATTCCCACCCCACTCTGGGGCCAGCCAGAGATGGTATTTGCTTCTTCTCTGAACTACTCAAAATTTCCGCTACCAGTTCTCCAGAACCTATAACAACCTGCTGAATTTCACCCCTGTTCTAAGAATGGCATGATTTGGATTTTGAGTGGCGTCATTTTGATTCAATGGCAGAAGAAGAATCAGCAGAAAAATAAGATGGGGTGTCATCAGGGTTTTTCTTTTTAATTTTTCTTTCATTGAACAAACAAAACTTCAAAGTGAAAGATTCCACATTTAAAAAAAAATGTAAACAAAGTCATAAAAGCAAACAAGCGTACTTTCTGTTTTTAGATTCCCTCTCCCTCCGCCATTTGAGGAAAATGAAAATGCATTTATTTAAATTTGAAAAAGATTCCCCACAGTTGGCGTAGCCTCTTTTCAAAGAACTCACTTGCATAATCCGAATACCATTCCCAAACAACCATCCTGAGGAGTACTTTAGTAATCTGGATCTATTTATAAAATCTACTATTACAAATGAAGTGAAACTCAGCCTCAAAGACAGATTCGTAAAGCTCTTAAAGTCATCTCTGTGCTTCTAGGGGTACTGCAAACTATGAATTATTAGCATTTTTGCCATGAAACAGGAGTTGTTTCGGAATGGCATTATACATTTTTTCTGCAGAGCATTTCAAGAAGGATTTAAAGCTACACACAAAACTCTGTTGGCTGCCTTTCCTCTCACCTCCTTCCAAGTACTGTATGGAGGGTAGCAGTCTAGCATAGGCTTCAAGGGAGAAGTTTCCTCTCATAAAAGGACCCCTTTTTCATGGGGGAATGAGTCAGCCACACCTGTATTTGTGGGAGCCATTCCTGGAACCTCTTGGCTCCCGGCAGCCGGAGGTCCCACTACAAAGGCACCCCAGGGAGACAAAATAGTTTCCAACCGAAAACGTCCCCCCAGGGCGGCAATTAATAACATTCCCTGTGTTCAAAGGGAAGGCGAGGCCCAGGCACGGAGGCATCTTGTCAGGACCCGGCCTGCTGCAAACAAGAGAACCACAACTGAGAGGAAATGCCTTCTCTTGAGGGGGATGGGCATGGGACTGGGAGATGGGAGCTGCAGAGAATATGCCACAATTTCTGCCCCTGGGTCCCTGCAGGGTCCTCTGCCCAAGGGGAGATGCCCATGATAAAAAGGAAAGCTCTAGTGGATGGCCTTGGGACCTACAATATACAGTGGCCTCACTGCTCCTTTCTTTAAAATGTCTGTACAAAGACAGCAAAGTTATATCTTTATTTTGGGGGTCAACTGGTAAACATATACCTCTATTAGGCTAAGTCAGGGATCAGCAACCTGTGGCTCTGGAGCCGCATGTGGCTCTTTCATCCCTCTGCTGCAGCTCCCTGTTGCCAGTCAGTACCACAATGTTGAGAAGAGCTTCCGGTTTTGGGGGGAGAGGGGGAAGCAGGGTGTGCCAGGAGGAGACTTTATGGCAAGGGGCAGGTTTTCCGATCAGCTCCACAATTGATAGGGCTTTCAGTTAGGACAGGTAGAGGAAAAAGGATGTGGCGCTAGGAGGAGACTCTATGGTGGGGAAACCGGTCAGCTCCAGAATTGAATGGGGGAATTCTGGTTAGGACCTTTGTGGCTTTTTGAGTGTTAAAGGATCTGACACCGGGGCTAAGTGCATGGAACTGGATTGATCAGAACTCTTCTTCAGGCTAGCGGATAAAAAAGAAGGAAGCATGAAGAGAGAAAAATGAAGAAGCCTGGATATCCTTGGCAAAATCCTTAATTTTGCAGGCTTATTTTGCTGATTAAGGCTGCCATCTCATATCTAGTTCCCAAATAGCACTGAACCCAGCAGAAACCCAGACCTGATAGGAACGCAATTCAAATGTTCATGTCTCTCAATTAAATATTACTTATTACCAACTAGAACTTCATAATACGTTAGTTTCCCCTCTGTATGTAATCAAGTAGTGTGGGGTGGGATTCCCCCCTTCCCCTGTAACATAAAACCTCAGGGAGCATTTTGATTGTACTCAAAACTTCCTTGTGATTTTTGGTTGATTCACTATCTCTCTGTAAGTTGTTACGAAGGAAACATTTAGTATTTGGCCAAAGAATTAAGCCCTCAGTATTAAAGCCTTGTATTTGTGAAGGGACTTTAGGGAGAGAATTAAAACTAGTAACAAATATGTGTTGAAGAAGAAGAATGAAGAGTTCTGTGCAGACTGACAAGGAAATAATCCCTTGCCAAATTCAAAGAGGATTAATTTCCATTAAGGCTGCTTTTGCTGGCCATTCCCATTCTGAAAATTAAACAATACTGATTCTTATGACAAAAGGGAATATATGAAGGCAGGCAAGAAACAATAGACAGAGTGCTGCAGTCAGAACTACGCACTTCTACAAGATGAATGGCAGATAGTTAGTGATATGCTAAACAGGGAAGCAAGAAATCTAGAGCAATCAATCAAGTGCTTTTGATTGACAGCAGCATTCAGGGTTATTCAGAAAAACAGAGGCGGGGCAGGGTAGGGATCAGGCCAATAATTGCAGGCCAATACAGTTTTCTCTTGCTTCAGGATGGGGGAATGACACTTCAGCTCTGTGGAGAAGAAAAATCTGTAATAACATTCTATGCAAAACCACTACCGGATCTTTAATACATTTGTTACTGCGTTCACTCATATCCAATGGTGATTATTTACTTTTTGTCCATTAAATTAAAAATAACCGAAACAGTGGCATGCTCTTTGAATATAAGTGCCTTTCAAGAAATATTTCATGTCTGCAAGCATTATACAAAAAGTAGATGTGGCCACGTTAATCTTCTGGCGGTCTGGCCATCATGGATGATCTTGGACCAAGCTAAAACCAGTTTTTTCACCCTTGTTTCCTACCAATTTTGAATTTAACCCCCCCCCCCCCAGGTTTTCCTACTGGCAGGAACACTTGTCTCACCCCAATTCCTGACTTCTGAAATTAAGGCAACTATTAGTGTTTCTATCTCATTCTCCTTAGACATGGTCAGCTTGGAACATATTTCCTTTTCAAGGCTATTATATGGAGACAATTCACACAACATTCTGAATCTTCCTCACAGAAGATAAAAGCTAATGCACTATTGTCAGTTTCATCCAGTATTTGAGGGGCTGCCACAAAGAAGAGGGGGTCAAATTAATCTCCAAAGGACAGGACAAGAACAATGGCGGGAAACTAATTAAAAAGAGAAGCAACCTGGAATGAAGGAGAAACTTCCTAACAATGAGAACAATTAACCAGAGGAACAGCTTGCCATCAGAAGTTGTGTGTGCTTCATCACTGAAGGTTTTTAAGAAGAGACTCGACAGTCACTTGTCTGAAATGGTATAGGTTCTCCTGCTTGACCAAGGGGCTGGACTAGAAGATCTCCAAAGTCCCTTTCAGCTCTATTCTACTCTGATTCTGATCCCTAACTCCTGTCTGGGTTATTGGGCATCCAGGAGGAGTTTCAAAGACTGGCAAATAGAATAGTTTGGATCCATCCCAGCTTTGTTCCCCAGCTTCAAATGGTACAACAATAAATCATGACTAAAGCTATTGTGAAAAGTTCCTGGTTGCAAAAAAGCTGAACATGCTCCCACTATATATCTGCTGTCAGAAGATAAATTAAATCAAATGACACCCGCGCCTCTAGACACACTATTTACATGGCTACAAAGTACTTCAGACCTAAAGCAAAGGGTGCTTTGGAATGGGTGTGACATGTACTGCATATTCCAAACTCTGGGTACCTCCTTAAAAGTAGCTGTGCCTTTTCTCTAGACTCCCTTAGCAGTTATGCAATCCCAGCAAAAATAGACTTTTGAATTAAGGAGGTGCTGACATTGTGTTAATGCCTGCTCCAAAACACTTCTTGCACCATGTTGAAACTTTTCCTAGGATCATGGAGTTATTGAGCAAACTCAGGAAAATATGCCAAATATTAAAGGGAGCACTGTGCACATCCATGCTCATCCAAAGCAAATTTGGAGAGTTGGATCTGAAGTATCCCACATCTTAAAGTGAAGCCAAAAATTTTCAATTTTAATTGGGTCTCCAATGATAAATGAGAGGGTTATTTTTTTTTAAAAAAAAAAACACTTTGTGGACTTCTATCTCCAAAACTGCTGTTTATTTTAAATAGTAAAATGGAAAGATATTGTATGAACAAGAACAAAAATAAAAGAAATATTAGTAGTACTGTAAATAAATGAATTATGTGTTATAATGTAAGTCACAGGAAAGGAGAGAAGAGGACTCAAGTTTGGGATATATTTTCCCATCCACTAATCAATTATTCTGTTCAGCTGTAAAATGTTGAAGGTTAACACTAAGCTCTTGGTTTTATAAAAAGAATCTAACACCAAAGTGGCATGAAAATATAGAACAGGTGGTATATTAAATTAGCTAACCTTGGCAGCCAGTGTGAACATTCCTGGACCAAAGCATTTTCAGTTGTCTAATAACAAAGACAAAGTATTACAGGTAAATAAATATCTGTATTGATCTATTTTTGTGTATATCGGGGCTGCTAAACTTTTCTTGGGCCACACTTTGTTTTTGAATATCATGGAAATCATGGGCAAAACCTACACTGACTTTCCATTTGATCTAATTAAAAATTGGTAATATGGTAACTTAAAAAAAAGCATACTAAAAATGGAATTTGGCAAAACTTTGAAATCTTGGGGTACAATAACCAAGGTCTTTAAAGATCCAATGTGGTTTTGGAAGCTGGGACTGTGTAAATGACTGAGTTCTCAAACAGTTTCAATATATTAGACATTGATCATTGGAACAAAGTGCTACAGATCAAGCTCAGAGGGGAACTAAGAATAATACTGTGTACTTGGTTCTCGGAGGAAATATAGCAGACAAAATATAGCAGACTATTCTCTGCAAGGTTTCTGTAACTTCCCAATTTCTATTTGCCAGTTCTCATTTTCCAACCTTAGGTGGATTCAGGATATTGCAGCTGACATCCCAATTTGTGTCACTGATCATATCCTTCTCTCAATCCAGAAGCTGGGCATCCTGAGAACTGAGAAGATGGTAATTAATGTTGGCTTTCTTTCCTGATAATCAACAGGGCATGTGGCACTACAAAGACCTTGCCACTCAGTTTAAATGAATTTCCCTTCATCTTACTCTGCATTCATATCCTATTAGTCCTGGAAGACTTAAGTTGAAACAGGCACTGGGCATGGCTCTCACCCAGTTATGACAGCATCAGTGTTGATTGAGTCAGACTCCATAAGCATTGCAAAGCCTTGGAGGAACCACGCTCAGGTTTCACTCCAGCGCCCATATTGGACTGATATGCAATGATTTGGAATTAAGTTTTTCTTTCAGTTTCTGTGGCACAGTGTCTGAAAGTTAGATGACATTTTATGTTTCTTTACATTAAGCTTCCAAGTCGTATGAAGGCTACATGATTTTGGGCAGTGACCTCATGGAATTTTGGGTTCCAGATCAGTGGCTTTGTTAGATACCCCCCCCCCCCCCCGCTGACAGACTGCAAGAGGTTTCCACCAAGGTCCTCTGTTCCGGTAGGAACAGAGATTGAATCTCATTGGTCAAGAGGTCTGATAGATCCCTTTAAAAGGGGATGCTGCCCGACCATTCTCCAGCCGGATGGTTACTTGACTTGCAATAAAGAGCTGTTGTTTACTGAAGCCTTTTGTGCCTCCTTTACACTATCTAACACTGGCGATGAGGGTGGGATTGGAAGGCAACTAGCCAAGCAAAGAGAGCGAAGCCTTACAAGTACATCCAGCCCGGAGCATCCTGTGACGCATCGAGCTAGCCATCGCTGAACACCCAGAGAGAACCAGAATGGCCATGCATGCTCCACCAACTCTGTACAACCCAGCTACAGAACACTGGGAATCATACATGCTACGATTCGAGTGTTTCTTGGAAGCGAACGATCTCACAGGCGTCCCAGAAGCCCAGAAAAAGAACTTGTTCCTAGGATACTGCGGTCGGGAAGTATTCGAGATGGTAAAAAACCTCTCAGAACCGACCCCACTACAAGTAGTATCCTGGTCTACACTGCAACTAACGCTGAAGACCAGTACACACTGAAGCCATCCAAATAATTTCGCTGGTACCAGTTCAACATCTGGAACCAAAAGGAGGGCGAATCGATCAATGAATATGTGGCGGCGCTCCGAAAAGCCGCAGCCATTGTGAATTCCATGAACTGGACGACCTGATTCTAGATCGCATAATTTTGGGGGTGCAAGATCTCAATCTGCAGAGAAGGCTTCTGGCTAGATCCAATCTCTCTCTGCAGATCGCACTAGATGAAGCTAGAGCATCTGAATCAGCAGCCCAATCAGTGGAGACCATCCAGCGCCACAGCGTACTTCCAGACACACGGAAAAGTACCCGTGTCCACCACAAGACCACAGAGCCAGAGAGTTCTGAGAACGACTTTTGGAGGGGATTCCAGGAATCGTCCCCTATTTTGATGACATTTTGGTATCAGCCGCAAATGAAGCACAACTTTTAAAACACATATGGACAGTTTTGGCTAGAATCAGAGACAAGGGCCTCTGCCTTAAAAAAGAAAAATGTAAAGTCAATGTACCAAAAGTTGAATTTTTGGGTACATGATCAATGGGTCTGGGATTCACCCGACCTCACAAAAAATTAAAGCCATTAAGGAAGCCCCCACACCTTGCAATCAGACCGAACTACAGGCGTTCCTTGGGCTCCTTAACTTCTACAGAATCTTTCTCAAACAGAAAGCAACAGTTGCTGAACCACTACATCACCTCCTAGCCAAGAACACGAAGTGGTCCTAGGGCAAAACCGAGGTCACTGCATTTGCCGCCGTAAAAAGACTCTTATCAGCAGATTCATTCCTAGTACAATACAGCCAGACCCTGGCTTTGGTGTTGACCTGTGATGCTGCCCCTTTTGGTGTAGGTACAGTCCTTAGCCACCATATGCCAAATGGTGCCGAAGCCCCTATTGCATTTTACTCCAGGACATTATCTGCCGCTGAGTGGAACTACAGCCAACTGGACTGCGAGGCTTTGGCTTCAGTAGCCGGAGTAAAAAGATTCCACGAGTACCTCTATGGCTGGGATTTTGAACTCATCACAGACCACAAGCCGTTGCTAGGTTTGCTGGCTGGGGATCACTATCTCCCTGGATGACGAGATGAACACTATTTCTGGCAGCCTATTCCTACTGCCTCATCCACCGACCGGGCACCATGTTAGGGCATGCGGATACCTTGAGCTGTTGCCCATTGCCCGAAGTTCTTGCTGACCCCACCCCTGAGACATTGGTCCTCGTCATTAAATGCCTGGAAACCAGACCCGTCTCATCCAGTGACATTGCACACCACTCGGCAAAGGACCCTATAATAAAACAAATTTTGAACTGGGTGTGGAGGGGGTGGCCCAAGGGGCCAGTTGGGACTGAATTCAAAATGTATTTTTCCAAGTGGGATGAATTGTTGGTTATTAACAGTTGTTTGTTGTGGGGGGACAGGGTAGTCATTCCCAAACAATTGTGCATAGCAGTCCTTGAAGCACTGCACGTAGGGCATCCGGGGATTGTTAAAATGAAGTCTCTAGCAAGGAGTTATGTTTGGTGGCTTAGCATGGACAGGGACATACAAGAATGGGTAGCTACATGCACGCCCTGTCAGGAGTCCAGACCGGTCCCCCGGAAGTGCCTGCAAACACCATAGTCCAGAATACACATAGACTTCGCTGGACCAATCCAGGGCCAAACCTACTTCATAGTCATGGACACATATTCTAAATGGTTAGAAGTAGTCCTGATGAATTCCACTACAGCGGAATCGGTCATCAAGGTACTACGGAAACTATTCTCCACGCATGGCCTCCCCGATGTATTAGTATCCGACAACGGGCCCCAATTCACAGCCATGACATTCGAAACATTCTTAGCAGCTCAGGGAATCAGACATGCCCTGGTTGTGCCATTCCATCTGGCCTCCAATGTCCAGGCAGAACAAATGGTAAGATCCCCAAAGGAATCCCTCAATAGGATGGGCCCTGGCCATTGGCAGACACGAATTGATCACTACTTACTCCATCAACACATCACACCCAGTGCTACCACTGGAGGAAGCCCCGCTGAACTCCTCATAGGCCGCCGCCTTAGGTCTCACCTAGACCGGCTACACCCAAATTATTCCATCTTAACACCCCCTGACTCCAGAAGCAAAGTCAGGTCTTTCTCAATAGGGAATTCGGTATATGCACACAATTACACTGGGGGAACGTTATGGAGTCCCGCAACTATAATTGGAATTACCGGTCCTCGATCATACACAGTAAAACTCGAGGACGGTAGAAATTGGAGAAGGCATATTGACCAACTCTGTAGCCACTTGTCTAACTCAGTGCTTAGACAACCCAACATAACTCCTGCACAAACTGAAAGAAGCTACAGACAAAATAGCAGTCCTGAGGAAAGCCCGAGAATATCGGAAGACTTATCTGACTTTGATGCAGGCCCACGGCGAGCTCCAAGCGAATCAACGCCAGAAGCTCCAGCCGTGGCCTGTGAGAAGTTCCAGCTGTTGCAAGAGCAACAGGTCCATCTGACTTGTGCGAAGGAAACATCAGAACTGATTTGCGCACGTCAGGCAGAGCTACGCAAAAGCCCGCCTACCTGCGTGACTACATCACTAGTTAGATTGTTCCATCATAGAGGGGAGGGGTATTAGATACCTCCCCCCCCGCGGACAGACTGCAAGAGGCTTCCACCAAGGTCCTTTGTTCCGGCGGGAACAGAGATTGAATCTCATTGGTCAAGAGGTCTGACAGATCTCTTTAAAAGGGGATGCTGCCTGATCATTCTCCAGCCGGATGTTTACTTGACTTGCAATAAAGAGCTGTAGTTCACTGAAGCCTTTTGTGCCTCCTTTACCCGATCTAACAGGCTTACTCACAGAGCTGAGAATGAAAGTATAGAAAAGTCAGTTTACCTAGATCTGATTGTGCTGGCAACAGATAAGGACTAGTTCTGCTCACTTTGTTCTTAAATAATTTACCTATGCACTGTCAAAGTCTGCTATACTCCACTGTAGATGTGGTTCTCAAAATGTAGATACAGAATTTTTCCATACAATTTTCCTATATAATTAAATAATGAGTACAGAATCAAATATCTTAATTTATCTAATATTCATTGCTTCATTCCAGAGAATCCTAGAAACTATATAGTCTACATTAAAAACATCAAATCAGAGCATCCGTACCAGAAGTCATTTCCTATTATTGACAGTTACACATCATTCCAAACACTCAGTTTGCTGGATTATTGCTGAATGTAGAAGAATGCATGGACATTCCACAATAGGTTGTTTTTGTTTTTGTTTTTTTTAAAGAAAAAGTCAATTATTATAGAGAAAAGAGACGTGGTATGGTAATCTGACAACAACTGGCCTAAAAATCGGGAGACAAAGTATCATAAGCCTTCCCTGTCTGATGTTCTTGCAATTATATTTTAGATTATTCTTACCTATTAGTTTCCTTTAAGCATTTCCCACACTACATGATTAAAATTGTATGAGAAAGTGCAATGGCATGCTGTTCCCTCTGTATGTCCCCTTTCCATGCCCTTATATATACAGGAAGGCAAACAGTTGAAGCCGAGAACCTGCTGTATTTATGAAGGTTGTGATTTTTGAGTCAGCAGAATGTTTTGAAGTGACACAATGGACCACTTTGTTCTTTTCATAGATTGGGAAGCTCTGAAGGAGGGAGTGTTCCATGAATGAAGATTCCTTGTTTGAATCTTCATTATGCGGGAATAAAAATTATTTACTTACTTACTTTACTTATTTACTATCACCTATAGGCAAAATGTTATACCTTTGCTTCTATAGCAGGGGTAGTCAAGCTTTTTATACCTACCGCCCACTTTTGTATCTCTGTTAGCAGTAAAAGTTTCTAACCACCCACCGGTTCCACAGTAATGGCGATTTATAAAGTAGGGAAGCAACTTTACTTTATAAAATTTATAAAGCAGAGTTACAGCAAACCCCTACCGCCCACCATGAAAGCTGGAATGCCCACTAGTGGGCGGTAGAGATCAGGTTGACTACCGCTGTTTTACAGGTAGGCAGGCTACTCTTCAAAGTTGTCCACCCCAATTTTATGGACATTAACAATTGCAAGAAAGGGATTGCAAGAGACAGGATTGAAATTTTCTAGTCTGCCACGTGCATTATTTTTTATCAGATAGACAAATAAAGCCCATGGTAGTCCTTAGAAATGGCAGGCTTTAGACACCCTGTCCCTTTCAACAGCAATTGTCATATTAGGGCATGCATATTTCACTCCGCTCTCTCCCGTTTGTATTGGCCATTACATTATTAGTTATGACTAGGCTTTGCTGGACAAATATGTTGAAATATTGTGGCAGGCTCCATTTTCACAATTGGACAGAATAATACTTGACATCATATCACATCCAGTACTTCAGGGAATAGACGCTTGTGGTTCATTTTCTTTCACTCATTGCTTAAGCTGGAACCGGTGATGGAGCACATGCCTGAGGAGAATAGTTTTACCTCAGCCCTTTCTCCAAATTGTGCAGGCCATCTGCCTCCTTTCCAGTCTCACAAAGTAAGGTGAATGTGAGGTAGTAAAGGTTCTCAGCACACTTCAGGACTAAGTAAACATCTGAACCTGAGTCATCCTTGTCAGAGTCCCAATATTTTACACTACAGTCATTCTCCTATAAATTCTGGCCTAAAGGTAAGCCTCATGCTCTGTACTTGTAGACTAAATGCAATCAGCTTGTTTACTTTTACTAATGTGCTGCCAAGAACATTGCCATCTGTCTGTTGCTGCTCTTAGTGGCTCCAGAGGCATCCCTGACCTAGAAACTGAAAGCTTGAAAGGTTCCATTTCAGAATCTTTTGGGGAATGTTGTCTTCCAAACATTCCACTGAAGAGAAATTTGCTCCGATTTAAAGCTCTGTATTTCTTTTAATAACATCCCACTATACTTTGTTATATTGTTGAAAAATGAAGTGTATGCAATAGTAGATTAAATTAGTCTTCTTTTCTCTCCTAAGATTTAATAAACAAGAAAGGGAGGGGGGGGAATGTCAATTGAAACCACCCTAAATTCTAAACATTGTTTCTGCAAAGGTAAGTGCACTTTCTCAGAAATCAGAACAGAGTATAGGTAGTCCTGTACTTACAATGGTTCATTTAGTCACCATTCAAAGTTACAATAGCACTGAAAAAGTGAATTAGGATCGTTTTTCACATGTACAATCTTTGTAGCAGAACAATAATGATGTGATCAAAATTCAGATGCTTGGCAACAGGGGTGGTATTCACTTACTTTCCCTACTGGTTCACTAATGTGAGCATGCGTGTGCGGTTGCTTCGCTCACACGTGCCCCATCCACACAAGCACTCAGTTTCCGCGCATACGCTTTGGCTATAAAATGTGTCTAAATAGGACAGCTATGTTATCAGGTCTGGGGCTTCTAGGAAATTGGAAACATTCTGCATTGGCTCCATTGCTAAGGTGACGGCATTTACCCTCTCTTTGCCTAGGACTGAGTATTTGTTTTGAAAATATGTATATTTTAATGTGGGTTTTTATAATTTTACATCTGTTGTTTTTATAGTCACTGTTTTATTCAATTATTATATACTACTTAGAGCCGCTTTTTGTGAGATACCCTAACCCTATCCAAAATTGATAAATAAATTAATCCATTTGATTATTCCTCTGAAAGTTATGTATATAAGTTTTTGCAAGTCACAGCCCACTTTATTAAATGTATATTTTTGATAGGGCTACTAGCAGGGGTGGGTTCCTGCCAGTTCTAACCTCTTCTATAGAAGAGGTTCCACAAATCTATAGTGCCGTT
This sequence comes from Thamnophis sirtalis, assembly GCF_051295495.1. Classification (NCBI taxonomy): domain Eukaryota; kingdom Metazoa; phylum Chordata; class Lepidosauria; order Squamata; family Natricidae; genus Thamnophis; species Thamnophis sirtalis. The sequence goes on from NW_028261387.1 coordinate 62,208,903, forward strand.
TAGAACCGGTTCTAGCTCCATCCCCCCACCCGTCCGCACATCATCAAGATGAAGAGCGAGAGGAGGAATTCTGGGAGTTGAAGTCCACAAGTCTTAAAACTGTCAAGTTTGAACACCCCTGGGTTTTTTTCTAAACGGTTAGGGGTGCAAGGGTCTTGTAACTTGACAGCTTTAAGACTTCCACACTTCAATGCCAGAGTTCCTGAGCCAACATGACTGGAGGAGGAATTCTGGGAGTTGAAGTCCACAAGTCTTAAAACTGTCAAGTTTGAACACCCCTGGGGGGGATTCTAAAGGATTAGGGGTGCAAGGGTCTTGTAACTTGACAGCTTTAAGACTTGTGTGTTTCAAATGCCAGTGTTTCTGAGCCAACACTTTGGTTGCTAAGCAAGAGCATTGTTAAGTGAGTTTCACCCCATTTTACAAGTTGGCCACGCCCACCCAGTCACATGGCCAGAAAGCCACTCCCACTTGGTCACATGGCTGGCTAGCCACTCCCACAAAGCAGGCCACACCTACAGAAGAGGTTCTAAAAAAATTTGAAACCCACCACTGGCTACTAGATCTAAGCTATAAAATTCTGGGTGACCATAGGTGGTTGCAAAAACCAGTGCTCCACATGCATCATTATTGCCTACTAGTGGTCACCTGGCTTCTTGTTGCCCTGATCTGATAGTCCTACTCTCAAGAAAAGAGCTTTTCATGTTACTGTAGTCAAGACAGTGAACAGATATGCAATGGGTTTGGGGTAGGGGGAAAACTGCTACATTCAACACTACTCTCTATGTGAACATTAACTGAAAATTCAATCCAGCCACAGCATTAAGTAATAGAGACAAATTCAGCATGGCAGTGAATAAATGAGTTGGATTGTTTTTTTTATTTCTCTGAACTGAAGTTCTTTGAGCTGATGATTCTCAACTACTTATTATGCTGATTTTTTGGAAACAGCTTCAGAGTACTGCCTGGTGCATCCTATAGGCATCTAATAAACTTTAACAAGCATCACCCCATGTGATCCATCTCTTTTTGATCCTTTCCCCACCTTAGATAAACAGAACCACAAGGCAGCTTTTACTTGTTACTGTAGTACATGAATAGGCATAAAAAAGAGTCGGCTTCTTTCTGTTTAGACCGTTGGAAAACAAGGGTGGGGGCGAGAATAGCAGTTACACTGTCAAAGCTACTTGTCATCAATTCCTTGTCTGTGGAATAAATTAATTAGAAATATTGTTTTTAATTATAGATTTTGATTAAGATGTTGTGACAGGACCCCTTGTTTTCATTTGACATGAAGCATTCTAAGCTGTCCGGTATTTTGACTGTATACATGGAGGGAACTGTTCTTTCTTTCCCTAAAAGTTTATCCTATATAATCCCTTTCATGCAAGACCATAATTATTGAAATCTGTACTATTCCTTTATCTTTCAAACTGGGCATTGGTATTTATGTATTTATAATAAACCTAACTAAATGTTAGTAATATGGGTTTAATCACTAAGTAATTTTTGATTTGCTATCTAGTCAGGATATTAGAAGGGGAACAATTTTCTTGATTGGGCAAAGCCATAGACTCTGCAAAGAAGCTGCTTTCCATAAAAAATATATAAGATCATATGAACAGCCCTCCTGAATAAATCAGAGGCTCCTTTTTATCTAAAGTTTGTTTCTCAAAATAGCCATCCATATGCCTCTGAGGTACTTCCAACTTGGAAGTAACATGAATTCTCAAGTTAATAGCTCTTGACAGGGCTATTTATCCTATGAATTTCACCAATCTGCTTTTAAAGCCATCCAAGTTAGTGGTTATCATTCCATTTGTGGTAATGCATTGATTGTATTTCATCAGGTGTGTGTTGATTCTTAACCACGTAAACAAGCCTTCTCCTGAATCTGTCCCCATCCTGTAATCAATCTTATCCAATTTCTGCTGGGCATTCTCTTCTCTTCCCTTTTCTAATATTATGGATTTCTCAAGAGATCTGGGTCTTCACATAAATAATGTGTCTAAAATATGGTAATCTGAGGATGGTAATGTGTGCCTTGAGTGAAAATACTGGAGTAAGTTATTCTCTGCTCCATTTGTTTGTTTTCTTGGTAGTCCATGGTATTCTCAGGAGTTTTTCTCCTGCAGCAACATTCAAACACATCAATAGTTTTTCTATTCTGCTTCTTCAATGTCCAACTTTTGTATCTATAGAATGTAACCCCCCCAAAAATGATTGCCTGAAGGATTCTATTTTTTGCAGATATAGACAAATAATGTTGCCTTAATATCTTTCCTAAGACCTTCATTACTACCCTCCCATGTACTAGTCTGTAACATATTTCTTGGTTGCTCATTCTTTTACGGTTGTTAGTCAATTCTAAAAAGCAGAAGCTATCCAGATCTTCAATATCAACACTGTCATTTTAAGGCTAATTGCTATATTTTTTATTATTCATTTGGTCTTTTTATATTTATTTTTAATGCCACTTTTTTCACTGTGTTTCTTAATTTTCATTACCAGAGTTTGCAGACTATCTGCATGCTCAGCTATTATAGTAATGACATCCGTATAATGCAGATTATTGATATTTATTCCTCAGATTTTGAAACAATCTTCTTCCAATCCAGCCTCCATCTTAATTATACTGTATGTGAATTTTGTGTGAAGTTCTTGCTTTTGTGTTTTCCTTCCAATGAATTTCATACAGTAATTACCAGTTCTAAAGTTTTTAGATTTTTTCATGCTATGCAAGATTTGATCTGCCTTGGTTAAATCTCCCCCTCAATTGTCTTTTTGCTAAACTTTATTTTAGTCTGATTCCTTCAAGTCAGACTGAGTGATTGCCTGAACTAGTTCCTGCCATTTTCTTGGCAAGATTTTCAAAAATAGTTTGCGATTGCCTCCTTCCTAGGATTAAGACAAAGTGACTGACCCAAGATCACACAACTGTTTTCATGCCTAGGGTAGGACTAGAACTCATGGACTTCAAGTTTATAGCCTGATGCCTTAATTTTTACAGCAAACTGGCTCCCTTTTTTCTAAACTAAAGAGTTCCAAACATTCCTCCTCTAGGGAAGATGTTTGATCCTGTGTTCATTTTAGTTGGTCTCATCTATATTTTCAGTTATTCTTTGCATTCTCTGAAGTGTTCAGTGAAGAATGGGAAGGAGGGAGGAGCCTGAGAAGCTGCTAACTAATATCTACAGATGAGACCCAAAGGATTTCCCTTTAACCATCCTCCCAGGATTGAATTTTAAATATATGATGAAATCTGGGAACTCATTTAAGGAAATAATAGGTAATCAATTTAGCCCATTTGAGTGATATTGATTTTATTTGGAATTCTAGTCCTCTTCCCTAATTTTTCTTAACTTTTCTTTTTTTACAATAAGCTTTTATGCCTAGACATTCAAATTTATTGATTTAGTATCTCAAAACTTGCTCCAGTTGTGAGACCGCACATTAGATAACTACCCCTTCCCTTTGTTTCCAAAACAAGACTTCTTAGCATCTATATTTCTGAGCTTTTGGCGGGAAGTTTTCTTTCTAGATTTCCTAGGCTGGGCTGAAGGCCTTAAAGGGGGGCTGCCTTGAAAAGCACTACAGTTGCACATTGTCCAGAATGAAGCAGCATTGGTAGCAATGGACATGCCACAATATGCCTTTGCAGCCCGCACTGCTTCACAAGCTGCAGAGGTAGCAGTTGACTTCCAGGTGCAATTCAAGATATTGTTAGCATCAATAAAGCCCTTTGTTAGGACTATAATATAATGGTTGGGTTGGCAATATATAAATCATGTAGCAATGTTTCCTTAAATCATACTGTAAAATGTGTAAATTGGGTGCTGTTTTCCTCAGTCGGCCATAAGAGGGAGCCAGAATGTCTGTTAGCCCTCTCTCTGTTCATTAGATGCTGGGCTGATCTGATCTGAGTGCCGTGAGCTATTGTAAGTTTTGCAACTGTTAGCAAACCTTGATTATTGGACTGATTATATGATACTGGACTATGTTATTTGGATTATCCCTTTACTGAGAGACGTTGATAACTGACTGACTTATCCGTGCATGACTTGGACTGTTTGATGGACTCTGATACCTCTATTTCCACAAAAGTAAAAGCCTATTTAAACTGCAGTGTCTCTGTATGCTGGTTTGTATGTTCTCCAACAGAACTCTCACAACGCTTCGCTGAATGTACTCGCTCTACCAACGGGGAGCTTTCCTAACACCCTTCATGGTATAGGCCCTGGTTACTTGATAGTTCATATATCTGTAATAATTTCTCTCCATCCAGTAAAATGCAGCAAAGAAGGTACACTAGGACTTCTCAATTAAACACTTACCTTCTAGAATAATATTTCTCCAGAGATTGGCATGACTCTCATCCTGATGACATTTTGCAAAACATTGACAACTTGTGGTACAATGGTCTAGTAGTACAATTGTGGCAAGCCCCTGTAAAATTTGTTTTTGGGATGGTTTTGCTTTCCCAGGATTCTCTCTTTGTTCTTTTATTTTATTGTTATTTATAGCTTTCTACAATGTAAAATGCCTGTGGTTTTAGAAATCAGGCATTTTTAAAAAAATTATGTATCAGTCATAGTGATACCCTTGGAACAAAGAGTCTGCCAATAAGGTTTTAAATTACCCTGCCCCGTATTTTTGTAACACACATCAATGCTGAAAGTCGGCAAATTACAGCACAAAGATTATTTTTATTCTTTCTGTTACAAGTTATTGATAGACTGGAAGAACTTATTGTGCTTGACGAAACTGAGGGAGGTATTGGAGGTCCAGTTATAAAATGGATGAGTGGAATCAAAGAGATTAAGGGAATAACCTTGGAAGAGTTGTGTGCTATTACTAAAGACTGATTAAAATGACATTGAATGCAACTTGACAGCACTTTGCTATCCAATTTATTCCAATCTTCCTTTCAGGATGGACTTTTCTTATTTGCATTGTTAGATATACTCCCCCCCCCCCACAGAGGTTTCCACGAAGGTCCTCTGTTCCAGCTGGAACAGAGGTTTAACCCCATTGGTGGAGAGGTCTGACAGATCCCTTTAAAAGGGGATGCTGCCCAACCATTCTCCAGCCAGATGTTTATCTAACTTGCAATAAAGAGCTGTTGTTAGTGGAGCCTTTGTGTGCCTTCCTTTACCCGATCTAACATGTATCTTTCCACAGAATCCTATTTGGAAAAATAAGCGATTTAACGATTAAAAATCAAACAATTAACTTGGTGGAAATTTGAACAAGGTCCTCAAGTAATTTTAAACAGTTCTTTGCACTATACTGGTTCACTTACTTTTGGCTAGTGGTTGGGAGACATTATGTGACCCAGAAAGGGCCTTCAGGCATATGATTTGAGCCCTTTATCTTGCCCAGAGAGATAATCTCAGCAGAGCCAATATTTGTAAGTACAGTGAAAAGTGCCAAATTAAATCAAGTAGAAGGATTGTGTACCAACAAAGAAATAAATTTCATAGACCATGCCAAGAAAGTTCCAACAGAGATGGTAAACATTCTGGTAAAAATATAAACTGATTTTGACTAGAGAATGACCATATTTTGCCCACCAAGATGAAGTTACTAAGTCCTGTAACTGAAAACAAATGGTTATCCTGTACTGACTGAAAATTCTCGGAGTTGCAATTCCAGCACATGTTTGGGATGCTTCTTTATATGGTTCATTTGAACTGTGATTAATGGATGGTGTAGATGGAGAAGCATGCCAGCAATCATGAATAAGGGCCAAACTTGGGGCAATGTGGGAAATCCATTCATTACTAGAAGCTTTACTTTAAAAAAAAAACATTGTTAATATGCCATGAATATATGGGAGTCATTTTGTTAGAAAAGGCAGATATGCACTTTCTGCTTGGCCCATTGCCACTATAGGCCAATCATTGCTTCCTGAGCGCAAAAATGGATGAATCATTCTCTGACTTCCAGCTCATTGCGAATGCACTTGCACCTGTGTTGTCCGGCTTTAGTTCAAAGCTGCTGATTTCTGAGTGGAGCTGGCTTAAGCCCTTTGGTGTGCTTGGTCCCCAGGGCTTCACTCCTTCTGGCGACTCCAGATTCAATTGGCTGCTGCAGCTGATAGGGCCTCCAGGGCCTGTCCCTGTCTTGGGCAACCATTTTGGTTTGGGCTGTACGGTGGCTGTTCTTGGCTGGTTGGCAGCCACTGTTTCTTCATTTGTTTGTAGATTTTAATAAACTTGTGGTTGACCCAACAATGGCCCATTAAATTCGGTTCACCGACAAATGCGCGCATGACAAATGCGCGCCGACAAAACCGCACCGAGAAAACCACGACATCGAAATCGCGCCCACAACAGCGCGCTGACAACAGCACGCCGACAAAAGCGCGCCATCAGCAAACGTGAAAACAATGTAATAACCTAACCCTAACCCTAACCCTAACCCTGAACCTAACCCTAACCCTTACCTTAACCCTAATCGCGCTTTTGTCGGCGCGCCGTTGTCAGCGTGATTTCGACGTCACGGTTTTCTCAACGCAGTTTTGTCAGCGTGCATTTGTCGTGCGTGCATTTGTTGGGTCATGTTAAATTCAACCCGCTGTCCTTAACCCGAGAAGCTGCTGTTCCACTCAACCTTACATCTCCCATTGGGAGCCACCTTGGTTCCCACCCAGATTGGTCAAAGCCTGCACATCCTTATTTCCTCCCACACACACACACCCCTTACTGAGAAGCTTCCTTACCCTTCTCTTCATTTTTAAAAATATATTTGTGTTGTGAAGTAAGAACAATCTTGCTTTGCTGCTAGGAAACCCAGTTCTCCCTCACTACAATTCCATGGATCTGCGGAACAAGAAAGCAGCTTCTTCCTCTGATGCTTTGAGTGGTGTGACATCAGAGCATCAATGTTGCAATAAGGGAGGAAGGGAAAAGAAAGGGTCTGCTTTGCTGTCAACAGGTCACTATGGGAAGGATATGTGTAGGTGTCTATATGCCAGTTTCTAGAAAGCCAAGACAAGTCATTGTGTGAGAAACTATCCTCCCAAGGGAGAAAGCAGGCCCAGGGAAGCAAGAGGAGCAAGCCTTCTTTGCACAGGCAGAAAGAACAAGAAACAGGAGTTCAACCAGTCAGGTGTCGTGGCAGCTACAGTCTGGACTAAGTACCAGGCTGCCCCAGTTTCCAACCTGCTGCAGTCTGGATTGGAATGTTTGAAGTTGACTTAAGAAACAGGCAGGAGGCTCTTGGGAAGCAAACAACTGAGGCTACAGTAAGGATGGCCCACAGAGTCTTCTCCCCAGTTCCATGAGCTAAAGTGAGTGGAGATAGTTGTCTCCATTAATACGCACACACACACATACACATATTCCCTTTCTTACTTGAAGATAAGATTAACACCATAGCATGGAGAGAAAAAAATCATGACAATAATCATTTTAAAATAGCCTTAAAAGGCCAAGAATGCCATCCATATCTGACCATTACTTCTGAGTAATGCTAGAGTAGGCTTACAAAATGTTGCATTAAACAGTGATAAGCCTCTGCAGGTTTCTAAGTGTTAACATTAGGCTGAGCAGAACCAGAACAGGATTTAGCAAATAAGGGATGATGTCTTATTAGTGTGGCCTATATAGTCCTTAGTGATTAAAGAAAAGCTAGATGAATTATAAATAATATTTGAAAGTTTACTATCTGGTGGATTTTGAATGAATAGAACAGAACATAAAGAAATTTATTGGCTTTTCAGACTATTACTGCTGTCTTACTAAAGAATTGTATGCTGGCTTTATTCCAAGGCCTTACCTGACTTTTATATAATTAGCTTGGGATTCCTAAGAGAACTTTAAAAATGATAGCTAAGGTAGATACCATCTGTTCTAATGACACCATCCAGAAAGGTTGTAGACGTAATTCAATTTTCATGCTCTAGAACAATGATGGTTAACCTTTTTGGCACCGAGTGCTGAAACTAGAGCGGGCGTACGCAACAGAGCAGCAGAACACTGAAACCCGGAAGAGAGCAACTGGCCAATGTGCATGCGCATGGCAGCCAGCTGCTCTTCCGGGTTCCATCACATGCATGCGCACTGGCCAGCTGCTCTCTTCCAGTGCCTGCAAGTGCCTGCATGTGTGCCAGCCAGCTGGTCTCTTCCAGTGCACTGCTCAGTGCCTGCATGCGCAGTGCCTGTATGTGTCTTCATCTGCACTGGCCAGTTGCTCTCTTCCAGTGCACTGCTCTCATCTAGTGCCAGCATGTGTGCCACCCAGCTGGTCTTTGCGCAAAGACCAGCTGGCCGGCGCACATGTGCGTACGGAACCCAGAACAGCAGCTGGAGATGGCGCATAGTTGCCTTTTGAAAAACACCTTTGAGACCATTTTTATAACTCCACGTAATCTGAATTTTCAGAGTGGTGTATGATGGATGAAAAACAAGGGCATAAAGGTAATTAATCTCATTTCAGGTTGAATGCCCAGAAGCAATTAATTAGGGTTAAAAACACCATGGAGCAGAACTAACTTTGCTCTGCAGAGCTTGGTCACTGGATTGGTTGTTTCATTGTTTTGGGGAACTCTTGCATCATGCTGCTTCCTGGTTCTATACCCTTAATCAAGCATAAGCCACAGGACTTTCATGTTAGCTTCTCACATCTGTTTTTAAGCTGATCAGAAGACCAGTTTTGCTGCTCCTCCCTATTACAAATATCCAGATTTTTTTTCTAGGCAGAAAATAATCTATAAAATGTTGTTGGGGAATGGAGAACTCCATGGGTGTTGTTTCCCGTTAATCAGTTGTATGTGCACTGATGGAATTTCTCTGTAATGTATGACCCAAGTCAGCAGAGATTAAAAAAAACAACAAAGCTGACAAAAGTAACAATGCAATGAATAGCTCATTATAACATTACCATCATTTATAATTCCAGGATTGCTCACCAAACCACAATGTACAACAGATGAGCACTGTAATAAGGCAAAATTCCTAATTAGCCACTCACATTGCAAAAACCACAATTTTTTAAATCTTAGTTTGCTCATGTAGGCATGATGGCTGGGTTCATCAATAGTTTTCAATTCACAAGAGATGGATTCACAGATTGCCGTAACAGGCAAACCACTGATTTAGTTCAGTGTTATTTTCTTAGCAAACACAAGGTTGCAACATTGTAATTGCTAACGTTCTATGGAGAAAGGAGAAGAATTGTGAGGAAGACTAATTAATCGCCTACCAATTTTGACTTGAGAAAATTCCACAAAGTTCTCTCATACCTTTCCATCCATTAGAGTAATGTGATAGAATTCACAAACCTCCCTGTATTCCATTTAATTTAACCATGTGAATGTCATCTGTTACTATGATGTCTAAAAAACAACTCAGAAGAAGTAACTAATAATACATCAGTTGGATTCCCTCAGGTCAATAGGTCCTTTATACAGAGCCTTTTCAAAGAGCTAGTGTGCCTGGCCATGATCCTTCAAAGGATGAGTTTTCAACTATGCAAAAGGCTAGGACTATAAAGTCATGTGAGAGCAATTAAAAAGTCCAGTTATATCATCTGAAACTGATCACAATGTAAAGGTAAAGGTTCATATATGCTAGTCGTTTCTGACTCGAGGGGGTGCTGCTCATCTCCGCTTCAAAGCCGAAGAGCCAGCGCTGTCTGAAGAAGTCTCTGTGGTCATGTGGCTGGCATGACTAAATGCAAAAGGTGCACAGAATGCTGTTACCTTCCCACCAAAGGTGGTCCCTATTTTTCTACTTGCATTTTTACATGCTTTGGAACTGTTAGGGTGGAAGCTCACTCCGTTATGCAGCGCTAGGGATTCAAACTGCCGAACTGCTGACCTTTCTGGTTGACAAGTTCAGCGTCTTAGCCACTGAGCCACCACGTCCCTTTGACCACAGTGTAGATTTTGATACCACGTTTTATAGGATTTAGACTATTTCAGAGGGATAGGGATTACATGCTCAGTGCTGGCCTTGCTTTGCCTTAAAACTGAAGATGATGAAGAAAGAAAGGACAATATTCTCCTAATAGTTAACATTACTCTTGGAGCAGCTCAGTTTCCAATCTCATGTTGCCCTTTTGTCAAAATACCACTGTGCTTAGTGGCCTCTTCATGTAAAGATCCCTGCTGCGCCTTGTTTTTCATTTCTCCTGTGAGCCTCAGGTTCAGAAGTGGACCTTTCAAAATCATGGGAAAAGGGAGTATTTTAAAATCTGCCAGGAAGGGGCATATAGGCAGAAAAAAATCTGTGTGTAAGAAATAATTAAAGCCCCCACATATGAAAGATGCCAAATTTGAGAAATACTGCTCTAGTACTTGAAAAATATGGATCTTGTTATACATTATTTCCACAAATTTGGATAGGGTTTTCTGGGTAGTTCTTTATCAGAGGTTTTTTAAAAATTTATTTATTTATTTATTTATTTATTTATTTATTTATTTATTTATTTATTATTTTATTTATTTATTTATTTTACTTGTATGTTTATTATTTAGCCATCCATCTCTCCTATAAAATGATTTTGGGTGGAATTAGATGTAAAATAATCAATTGCACCAAGTCATTTTTATAACCATTTTTAAGGCCAACTGGGCATTATCTTGTCCCATTCAATCTAATGAAAGATAATTTGCTTAAAAATCCTTCTTGGAGAAGATATACTTTTGGAGAAATTGTTCATGGACAGAGTGTGGAGCTCCTGCACTTTCTAAATTAAAAGGTAATCCCAGGATATGTGTGAGTTTTTCTGCAGGTAATTATTTTTTCAGTGGACATGGGCTTCTCTATTTTCCATTTTTTTCAATCAGATTCTCAGGAAAAATTCCTTCCACTGAAATTCTCAATAACTGTGTTAATTTGCCATCAAAACAAGGCTTGCTCTTATGAAATTGGCCATTCATAGCCAGATTTGGGTGCAGGGGATAATTAGTTTTGGTATAAAACGAACACGGTATTTTCTGCTACTGGCTTACATTTTGTTTTTATGGTTTTTAATTTGCTGTAAACCTTAGCAATTATTCAATTTGAAAATGCAATTTGAGTTTTTAAAACCAATCATCTGCTTTTGATTCAAATTAACTGGCAAGAGGGTAGTACCCATTGTAGAAATATAATGCAGGAATGAACATTTATTACAGACCTGTTCCGACGGACAAAATTTTATTTATTTATTTATTTATTTGTATCCCACCTTTTTTATTTTTACAAATAACTCAAGAGTGGTGAACATGTCCAGCACATCTTCTTCCTTCCTCCTATATTCTTCACAACAACAACCCTGTGAGGTGGGTTGGGCTGAGGGAGAGAGAGAGAAACTAGTTCAAAATCACCCAGCTGATTTTCACGGCTAAGATAGGAGTTGAGCTCAGAGTCTCCTCTTTTTCTAGCCTGGTGCCTTAATCACTAGATTAAACTGGGTCTCTTCTTGAGATTCTGATTGTGATAATAACCTGATCTGATCAGTAGGTAACAACCCTTATGCCTGGTTTCTTGCCATTGTGCTTTCCTCCAAATGATGTACTTTTAATTGCCTCTCTTCCTCACTTTCTTCCTCCATTACTGCAAGAACTTCAATCCATGCCTGTCATGGAAGCTTCATTGTATGTCTTCTCTGATCTTTTGCTTCTTGGGTTCTCTGCATGAAGATTGGAGCCTTTGCCACCTTTGCTGTGCACTTAATGTGCTCAGTCAACTTTCAAAAATATAATGCTGTGCAGGAAATATAATCCAAGAAAGTGCATCTCAAGCCCAGGTGGCGCAGTGGTTAGAGTGCAGTACTGCAGGCCACTGCAGCTGACTGCTAGCTACAGTTAAGCAGTTCAAATCTCACCAGGCTGAAGGTTGACTTAGCCTTCCATCCTTCCGAGGTGGGTAAAATGAGGATCCAGATTGTTGGGGGCAATATGCTGACTCTGTAAAATGCTTAGAGAGGGCTGTAAAAGCACTATGAAATGGTATATGTCTAAGTGCTACTGCTATCAACTGAAATGAGAGAAAGTCAGAACCAATAGAGTAAAGAAATGAATTTTATTCTGAAAATGAAGAGTTGGATAAAAGAAATGGACAAAGGTATCTTGCTTATGGAAAGGTGCTAAGCCAAAACCAGTCTCACGATATCTTACTATCTTGAGTTAATTTGACAAAAGTGGTTTTAAACTTGTTTAGGTCTTAGCATATTGTGCAACTTTAGCATAGCAAAGTATTAACATAGCAAAATGCATGGCCCCATCACATTCTTAGTTTTTTTTTCCTTACCTACAAACTTTAAAATCATGCAGTCTCTCATTATAATAGGTTTTTATATATTTGCATCATGCATATAGTTGCATATAATCTCTTCCATTCATAAGGAAACAAGAATTTAAAGGTCAGTTGTAGTGGAGGACTCAAATGCTTTTCTATGGCTAGAACGTCTGTTGCAGGCATGCAATCTCTTTTCACTATTATACTGCTAAGTAAATGTTGCTACTCCTGATAGGAAGTCTTTGCTTCTTAAATGAGCAATTCTCCATATTATTCAAATGCCAATCCACACTTGCCTTCACCAGTGGATTCAAGGGAGTTTATTCCATTAATCCATGGAGTCATAATTCTGGATCTATGTTGCTTGTGGCTTCAGTGTAAGAATACAGCAAGTAAAGTGCAGTCCTCCAATTTGAATATATTCTCTCATTCTTGAGTATCTTTTATTCTATATAAAATGCTGGTGCTGACTTTCAAAGTCCTAAGGCTCTTTCAACTTGCAAGCTTCAATGCATGCTTTCTCCCAATGAAACTAATTTACGAACTAGGTCATTTTTTACACACCCACTCAAATAATCCCTTTTGAGTCTCTATTTGGTTTTATGGCTGCTTTACTTGTTGGTTTTATTGTTGCTTTTAATGAATTTTGTTATATTAATGCACAAATGTATTAATTTGAGATCATATTACTTCACCTTATTGTATCATTACAGTTTAGGTACGTTTGCATTTTAGCAAACTGCTTTGCAATGAATGATGAATGAAAATGAGAGATGCAGCACTGATAAGAGTACATTACTGGATCTTAAATTTTGTTGCTAAACCTGGACAAATGCTGAGCCCCTGATTGCACGTTTATGAAGCAGATGAAAAATTATGAAGGATTATCAATAGAATTGAGGGAAACTGCTGGCTCATGCTATCTTGGGAGTTAGGCTGTATAGAAATATTTGTAAATAACAAATAAAAATATTGAGCAAAACCAATATTTGAAAATAACTGTATTAATTGGTTTGACTGGATGACTCAAACAAGCTCACAAGTGGGCCATGGAGTCAGGAGCTGCTATGGTTCTCTTGAGCAGAAAGCCTGTTTATATTTCTGCTAAATGTTTCTTGCTGGAAGATGATAGTGAACATGAACAAGAAATGTTGTATTTACTCCATCACTATCTCATGACTTCAGGAGTGTAAATTATTTCCAGTCATATGTTTCTACTCAAACTTGTTGTGCTGATGTTACTTTGTGTTTGTTGCAGAGAATAAGGCCGTTTTACAAGCTAAAAGTTTGGGGGAAATGCTATCCTGGAAAGCTAATACCAAGATACAGAATAAGATTTAGGATGTGATGAGGGAGGGAGGGAGGGAGGGAGAGAAAGAGGGGGGGGTCAATTTTCAGAAATACTATTTTCTGAAATACTGTCAGGTTCTATTGTTCTTTCTTGTGTATGATTTGATTTTTTTATGTAGATGAAGAATCGGTTGTTTTTACTTTAGTCTATCATATTGTGATACTTATATACGGTATTCTGCTTGTGTGTGTGCATGTGTGTGAATGTGCACACATGCATATATGTATGTGTGTTTAAAGTCATTTTTTCTTTCTACTTTTATTTTATTATAAAAAGGTTTTTTTTTAAATTCCAAAAAAAAACCTCTTAAAAAAGGAAATGGAGAAAAAAAACATAAACAAGACATTTAAAAAGTGCATTTAAAAAAAAAAAAAAACTAGCACATTTACACATATTATACCCCCAGTTGAATACTGGTTAATACAATGCTACAATATTAGTTTCCTATCCCTTGCAAAACAGGTCTCAAAAATGTTTAAACTACTAAATATATTGGCAAATTATTAGCATGCGACAGTGGCCGATTCCTCCCCCTTTTTTTAAACTTCTGCATGTGCAGAAGCGTCCGGGCGGGTGGGCGGGGCCTCCCGCTGCCACCACTACCAGTTTGCCCGATCCGGGCTGAACCGGCAGAAACCCACTCTGTCACCTGTATACTATACTGGCAAAATTATTAACAAGAAGAACAATAATAATAATAACAACAACAACAACAACAATAATAATAATGATGAAGCAAGACTAAAGATTCAAATCCCTCTGTTAACAAACGGTTATTGTAATCAACTTGGAGAAAATTTACCATGTTTAAATGTTAAAAGTTGTTTTGACAAGGCAAATTAAACCATAGAAACTATCTAGCAAGTTCAGAGGGAACCGTTTGCTGCAGAATCTTCAACTTATCTCTGTTAAGAAGCTTCATCTTAGGGTTTTGCAATGCTCTTTATATCATGTTTGATGCTGGTCTTTGGCCATAATAAACTTTAAGTTTAAAAAATAAAGATTAGTTTCATTCATTCACTGGGACTGGAGCCAGAAAACCATCTACAGATCCAAAATACAGGAGAACTACCTTTTATGGAGATATGGAAACCATGACTACAGAATTCTTCCCTTTATTCTAGTGCTCTGCCCTATCCTTTATGGGAGAAACCACTGCTGTGTTTAATTTGTATACTCGGAATCCAAGTGCAGTTTCTGGCATTTGTAGGTTGAGAAAATCAGGTGGTATAAATCAGATACCATGTAGCTGTCTTGTCATCAGCAGCAGCTGGCATTATGGGATATGGGCTGCTAAGATCTAGACTACTGCAGGATAGAAGTGAAAGCGTGAGTTTTTGGTATGCTTTGTTGCCATCTACCAGTCATCTGAATAACCCTCTTCTGCTATCATTCACATCAATGTGTATTTAATACATTTTTAAATTCAGAAATATTTTATGAGTAGTTACTAAGGTATTTGGCCACATTTTTGTGAGTGATCTTTTTTAGAAAAAATATTATTACTGGTATGTGGCAAATTACATTAGGCGAAAGAGCAACTTGAATAATTCTACAATTAATGTCTGTTTCTTCAAATTGTTTGGAGGGTTACCTTTGTTAAAACAGGATTTTTTTTTGACGGATTATGTTAATCTAAAAAAAAGTCTTTTGCAGTTGTTCTATTGAATCTGGATGCCCAATAGTCCTTTCTCCTTAAAATACATATTTTATTAGTAATCTCAGCTTTATTTTTGTTCTCCCTTTCCTCTTTATAAATTCTTATTATTAATATGGTATTTTAATTACATCTTAAGGAGATACGTGCTTTATTTCCAAATCTCCTTGCATTTAGTTTGATCACCGACCCTAGTTCTAATATTTCAAGAAATAACATAAACCCTTTCCAGTGGGAGAAGAGTGCCTGACAATGTTATAGAATAAAATATACTTCTATTTTCATGTATCTGAGTATGTTGCATCAGTCCAAACTATGTGTGCCATTAGTGAGACCACAGTGTTTCTGAAATTGACACACTTTGGCAAGTTGCATACATGAATATCTGCTTCCTTATATTTTGTTGCCTTTCCTGAATATGACTCTGATAAATTCAGAAAGATATTTGTCAAGCAAAGCAGGCTTGCAGCAGCACAGTTGAGCATGTAGAATAAGAGATCAGAGGTCTCTAATCTCCTTTCCCAGAATCTTTTATTTTTGTTTTAAGTACTTTTTATTCAAGGTTTACAAAGAACATAAAACTTAACATGAACTAAAAACAGGGAGAGAAAACAAAGAAAGATGAAAATGCAGAAAGAGAATGAAAAGAAATAGAAAAAAGAAGTTTCTAATTTCTTCTGCAGAAAATAGAAGTATATTTACAATATTAACTCTTATTTTATGATTACAAAAAAAGAACTTTTTTTCTATTGCCCAATTTTTTTCTAATCATCAAAACCATAAATCCAGAGTGTATTTTTTTCTGATTCTTTGGGTCACACTTTGGCTCTGTCTATCTGCCTTGAAAAGTGGCTGGAAATTATTGCTGCTATCGCCCATCTTCCTAAGGATGCCTTTACCCGCCATCCTCCCTGTTAACTTTGCCTTGTGAAATACATAGGATTCCCACAGCTGTGTAACTTATAAGTAAAAGCAAGTAAAAGAAGAAAAAGATAGAAATAATTAAATTCATTCTATGGCGCCACCTCCTGGCCTTCCTATTTCAAGGTGTAGTAATTAGACAATCTCCCATTCCTTTGCGGGGTGGGGTGGGGAAATCAATCGCCCAGAGAATAATTAGATCAATGTAAAAAAAAATCTTTTTTAACTTTAGCCACATGCAAAACAATCAGCGGTAGAAGAGATAGAAATGAAGAGCCATTCAACAGTGTGTTATCCAATATAAATAAAAAGATAGGAGATTCTGATCAGATCATCAGATGATTTTCATCTGCTACTAAAAACATCTGAGTAACTATTTCAGTATATAACTTTTCTACTTTAATGAGCTATTGGTGGTGGTGGAAAGAAGGGAGAGATGCAAACAGGGCCGGATAACCTGTCTGCTACCTGTGCTGAATAAATACCTGATTGAAAGGGAGCGGATGTTGATGCAGTAACTGGCTCTTGGTATCTGCCTCCGCCCTCCTTGCCTCCTTTGATGCTTTCTCTCTTCTAGTTCAACAGATGCCACCCAGACCTGCTGTTTGTTTTCCCATTTGTGCCGGGGCAGGAAGCTGAGTTGCCAAACAATGGGCAGGCTTGCCGATGACTGAAAAAAGAAAGGGGAAAAGATTTATTGCTGTGGGTGGGTTGGCCAAGGGACATGTGTTCCTTGCTTTAGAAGCTGCCACCATTGTCATGACTTTTCAACAGCCAGGAAGGCAAGTGCAGGCAAAGTGGTGGTCAGGCCGGGGGCGGGGAAATTGCCCTCATGATAGATAGCAGCAGGGTGGAGGTGGGGTTGTGGGCTGGAAGAAGAGAACAAAACAAAGATTTTCAGACTCTCACGTTATTCTGTCACTAAGATTTCCTGTCACTAAAATAATGGTCGTTAACGGAAGACCATTAATTGGGTCTGAAACCTCATGTTGACATAATTGGTGTATTTTGAGAAGTTCTGCAGGCCACTGTGTACAAATAAAGAATGTGACCCTCAAACAGCATTTTAACTGAAGCACTTTTCTTTAAGGCAACTGAAGAAATAGAGGGATTACGTTTTTTCACTCAGTGAACACATAATCTTATTTCATGTTCATTTATATTCACAAAATGTTGGAGCATTCCTGGATGGAACAGAACATTGCTACTACTAACCTGTATATTTTTACTGGCTACTTGGATAAATTACATCATTCTTCAGTGGCGAATGTGCTCTTTTGGCTACCCCAGTTATATTTTAAAGCAAATAAAGTTTAGGCTATGTTGTGAGATAACTTTAAGTTATGGCTACAACTGGGACCAGAATTGATGTCACTAAGTGAGATGGTTGTTAAGTGAGTTGCACCTGATTTTGCAATCTTTTTGTTGTCGTGGTAAAGCAATTAGTGCCACTGTAGTGTGAAAAATGCAATTGTTAAGTGAATCCAGCTTCACCAATTGGCTTTAGTCTTTGGAAGTTGGCCGGGAATATCGCAAATGGTGATCACATGACTCCGGGAAGCTGCAATCATCCTGCATACATCCCAGTTGTCAGGTGCCTGAATTTTGATCTGTGACCACTGGGATATTAGTATGGATTGTAAATCACTTTTTCGCTGTTGTTGTAAGGCAGTGTTTCCCAAACTTTTGACATATGTGTACCCCTTCTATAATTTTTGTAACGCTGAGTACCCCTGAGTAACGAAGTGCAGTATATTCATGCCGTGTCACGCCTCACAAGACTGTCTAACCGTTAGATAACATTGCAATTCTCTGGCGTTTAAACAGCTCTGCGGCTCAACGTCAACTGTTAATGTTCCCGCAGTTTAAAAATGGCCGAACCTGAGCTGCGCGAAGGATGCGCAGAAGTTCCCGCCATAATGAGTTGCGATACGATGTACGATGGCCCCAGTTTCCATGTAAAAACTGTGATACGGGCCTATTTCTTTCCTTGTTCTGTGGGTGCAGCTAAGCACGGTACAGTGGATATTCCCACGTGATCCCCACCAAACTCCGATGCAATGTGTACCCCCACCAAACTCTTCCCGTACCCCTGGGGGTACACGTACCACACTTTGGGAAACACTGTTGTAAGGTTGAACAGTTGCTAAACAATGGTTGTAAGTTGAGGAGTCTGTATTTTATGAAACAAAATACCAAAATCCCATTTCAGTGAGATAGTTGCCAGACCTTTTCTCAATATAAATCATTCTGGAATGTTTTGATCTGGGCTATTTTACATCTCTGGGTTAGTAATTGACTTCTACTCCTACTAGAATTAGATATGCATGCTTTTTAATGCTTGAGCAAAGGGGGGGGGGTCCTCTTATTTTTGCAGCATCTGGGAGAAAGATTATGTTTAAAAGGCCAGGCTCTGGTCCTGTCTCACTGTTGAAGCAGGTGTCAGATGATGACATGTCTTTCCCTCTTCATGTCAATTGCTCTGCTATAATGCCTTCTTACAAGACTGAATGATCTGGAAATCATTTTCATGAATGTTTCAGGCTACAGCCAGCCTTGTTCTTGAGGATGTCTTCCCATTGGCCTCAGTTTTCATATGTACTTGGTACCCCCTTTCCACTTTGAAATTCACAAGATCCACAAGATGTGTGGATTAACTCCCCAAATTCCCCAGTTATTATCATAATAAAGCATATTAAAAGATAAACCTTCCCACAGGAAAGTTTACAGTTCAAATAGCATTATGAGGAAAAAATTAAGTTATTTAATGATGCTAATTTGAGAGATGAGATGAACTGAAAGTACTACTGGATTTTTGCAGCTTTTAAAAAAGTATTTACCCATATTTTCAGAGTATGAGATGCACCTTTTTCCCTCAAAAAAGAGGCTGAAAATCTGGATGTGTCTTATACACTGAATACAGCATTTTTTGCCTCCCGAAACCCCACCCCTTCACCAAAATTGCCGTGCACAGCCTTTAGGAGCTTTCAGAGTGCTCCTGGGGACTGGGGAAGGGAGAAATGAGAGAAAAATGGGCCATTTTTTTCCCTCAATTTTGCCTCCTAGTCCTCAGGAGCACCCTATGAGCCCCCTAAAGGCTATTCATGTCCTTTTTTTCAAAAACAAAATGGGCTCATTTTTGGGAAAAACGGGCCATTTTTGGGAGGTCTGCAGAGTGCAAAACCTTTTTTTTTAATTTGCCTCTTCAAAATCTTGGTGCATCTTATACTTTAAACATTACGGTAGATTTTTATCTTAAAAAGTGAAGATCATTACATAAAAGCAATATCAACAGAAAATAGAAACAGTCAATGATAGTATCGTAACTATTGCATACTGTTGGAGTTTGCTTGATAGAAACTCTTAACTAACTAACCCACTAACTTTGCATACATTTTTCTGCTGATTTCATATAGTTTTTTTATGGGCATAATTTGCAAAAGTTCAGCATAAGAATTCTTTTTTTGTGGTGTAGAGGTGAATGTGCAAAGTTTTCACAAAGTTTTATTCTGCCATTGTTAAGTGTCTGGATTTCTCCATCTGGAATCTATTCATCTGTAAAACCTATTAGATGATGTTGGAAAACGTTAGCTGACAAGTTGGACATGAAACCCAAATACCATCTGGGGGTACTTCTGTTTTTTTTTTTAATCCACATGAAAATCAAATACTGTAATGTTTCCAGAAATTTTCAAGTTATCTCCTAATACTCCAAAGCCAAATCAAATTGTAGAAAGAAACTCATTCCTTATACAACCACAACTCCAGAGTTTGAAATGGGTTTAAAATGAATTGGATATCCCAACTTCCACCACTTCTGATAGGTCATTGCCCTATTTTTTTAAAAAAAGGGGGGGGAGAATTGCCCACTCCTGGCTAAAATTGTGTTCTTTATGATTCCAGGAAGGAAAACAATGTAACAAGTAGTTGGGGTAAGTGATATTTGATTGATTGATTATATACCACCAAGTTGTTTTGGACTCCTGGCATCCACAAAGATTGGAATAAATAAGACAATATAATTGGGGCCAGAAACATCAAAGAGAGTAACTGACTCATGCCCCTTAGAAAATAAATATTGCTCCAGGCCATACCTTGTCATGCAACATTTACAATCATATTAAAGTTGAAAAGCAATGTCCATAATTGCCACGGCAGGAGAAAATGTGTAAGCTTTATACCTTATACCTCTCGTTTTCAATTATATGCCTTCTGAGAATGGATTCCACATTGACTCATTTTCCACACTGACTAATCCACAGATGCCATTGCAATATACCATGAGAAGTCTTGTTATCACCTGTTAAGCATGCAGAGTTGTAAACATCTGCAAAAATTTCCTGCAGCCTCCTCACTCTCTATTTGGGTTATGTATTAAAGGCAGGAAACATGAAGGTAATTGTAACTGAAAGCTACCCTCCCCATCACTGTGGGCTCTGCCAATAAATACTGGGATTATTGCTGTTTTCCCCAAACCGCTCTTTGCCAATCTACCTCAAGGGTTGGCAATGGATTAAAGGTATAGCCCTGCCAAACTCTGGGGAATGGACAATTTGCTTCTGTACTGTACATTTCTCTGAAGTTCCAGAAACCATGTTGGGAGCCTCATATCTCAGAAAGTTGTCCTATTCTCTTCAAGAGCCAATCAAAACGTCCTTTTTCTGCCATTGTTAAAATGCCCTCAAATAACTTTTCTTGATGTTCCTTAGTTATTTTGCAACTGGAGCTTCATGGAAAAGCTGCTATTCCAGATCTGCTGAGTTTCTGCATGACCATAGTAACCTGTAATTGTTCGTAATAATCACAAACTGAGACAACTGTGATATATTGAATTCATCTTGGGCTGAAAGAACTCAATTGTCAGGTGTATGCAATAAATATGCAAACAGGATCACAGGATGAAACATCTAATGAACATCACAAGGTCATCCTGGCATCAGGCAGATAAGCAGAGAGAGGAGCTTGGGTCAGTTAACAACCATGAGGGGATGGCAATGTATTCCAGATTAATGATTCTGTTTTATAATTTTCAATCTGCCTAGCTGTCAACCTTTTGATGTAGTCTAAATAGAAAGCACCATCTGACAACCAAGCAAAGCTCCAAACCAAAGCAGAAACAACTGTATGAGCTAATTCTATTTTATTATAAGGTTACATTAACATAATCTTGTAAATTGTAAGGTTTGAATCTCCTGCCACTACTAGAGACCTGGTTGTGGAATTTTAACTTTGTGGAATAATTTGGGCAAAATAAAACTTCATTATAGATTTACAAAACATTTTTGCATTTCAGAACAAGTCAATATAACTAGGTTCAGTTGATTATATCTACATAGGAAATTTAGTCAAATAATTTGAAGGCTAAGAACAGAGGTATCCAACTTTGACAACTTTAAGATTTGTGGTCTTCAAATCCCCAAATTTCCCAGGCAACCATTGAAGCCCATAAGTGTTCAAGTTCCCAAGGTTGGATACCCCTGGTTTGGACTTCTTTTTTTAAAAAAATAAATCATTAAAAAACTGTTACTGAAGGTAAGTTATAATCTTCTAAATCTACTATAGATGGCACATCATAGAGTATTTGAAAACAAAGTAGATGGAGGATTCAGGGCATAACATTTATAGACACAGTAGAAAGTTATCATCTCTTAAACCCAATTTATGTACATACAGAATGTTCTACTCATTGGTTCTTTGCCCTATACATATTATCACAAACATAGGTGCTAAATTTGTGATGGCCCATATTTTGGAAATATGTTGTTTAATTTGTAAAATGTTTTTATTGATATGATAGATTTTGAGGTTGGATTCAAGGGAAAATCAAGAGAAAAATAGGAATCACTTTGGGACCCACATTTTTTTAAAAAAAATCCTAGGAAAAAACACCTCTAGGGATATGATGCAGGACTTGTGTGTACCCAGTAAGGAACTTAGATATTTGTCTAGGGCATTTGCCTGATAGGTGGAGTCAGAAAAGCAGGTAGAAAAAGGCTGCATGGAAGGCAGCTTTAGTGTCTACTGAGAAGTAATCACTAGATGGCAGAAGTGTGATATAAAAAATGTTTACTCTTGGCTGCCATCTAATGGTAGGTTATGTCTGTATACATAATCTGCAACCCAAATTGGGTGGCCACCTCTTCTAATGCAACCTTCTGGGGCTATCCAGATATCCTGAGTCACCACCGCTGCCATTCTCTCCTCAATGCACCAAAACATGTCTGTTCCCATAAAGCTAGACACTATTTCTTCAAATGATGACTGATATTAAGATGGGAACCCCAGTTTGAAAATTTTGCCTTGGGACCCCTGAATCAGATAAAGTTTATATTACATCATCACCCTGCCTAATTCATGGAATTTATCTTGGGTTCAGATGATTCCCCATTTGGATACTTCCTTCTTTTTACCACTTTCTTATCATTTGTTTTCAAAGAATATTCATTAGGAAGAAAAATAAAATAAAATAATTGCCCCGCACCTTTTAAGTGACGTTGCTTGAAACTTGTCATTTGGAAGCATCTAGCAGCCATTTCTCCAAAACCAACATATTCCTTCATTCATTCACTTTTCCAGGAAATGCAAATAATATTGGCCTGCTATATTGCAGAGTTTTACATCATCATTTTTTTTTCTCAGCCTAATTTGTGGGGTCTGCTTGTGATTTTTGCATATCCTGCAAGAGAGTCCCTCTTCCCAACCTTACTTAACAAGGAAAGTTGAGGTGTCTGTTCCTTGGATTGGGATAGGAATATATTCCTTCCTTCCATTATAAGGAAGTATGTCTGATGGAGACCAAAGAAGGAAAGTGAGAAACATCCCCAAAATCTTCTCGACTGGAGATTTCTCTGTCTCACAGGATCATTAGGAGCAGCAGGAGCAGGAGTAGAAAGAGTTGTAGGTTTTGTTTCATGTGCTTTAAAATAATATTGTAGTACTTTTGCTTGCAGTGGCTTATATTGCTTGTAAACCACCCCAAATCACACAGTGTCACAGATATGTCATCATCAGCTTTCTGATTTCTTTGTTTCAAACCAATTATTTATTTATTTTTACCACACCATGCTTCCAACTTATGCTCAATATTCCAAGAGAAAGGTTAGAGAGACATAGGAGTCATAGAGCATAACTTTTTCATTTTTGCCTCAGTTATAATGAGAGTGAGAAACCTGTTGATTTCCAGACACTACTCAAACATATTTTTATCAGTTCCAGCCAATATCCTAGTTTTGGATCCATTATCAGAAGAACATAGAATTCTCATTCTTGTTTTAGGTTAGATAGAAGCACCATCAGTTGTTACAAGGCCTCTTATTTTAGATCTTTCTTATGATGGGGGGGGGGGGAAACAGATTCAAATTTATCTCCTAAGAAGAAAGGTTCTGAAGGCATTATCACATGTGAATCTTAAATCAGTCAGAAATAAAAAAAAACAATCTGACTAATATTAACTGGAATACTTGTTCTGTTTTCCTTTCATTGTCACACTAATAACATTAGACATGTGGGTGTGCTGAAGTGCTATGAGGACACATGACTGTAGTTGTTATTTAGAATGTTATATTTGTTTATGAGCGTCTGCAAAAAAAACCCCATGGCTTTTGATGCAGGAAATGAACATTGAGAGGTAACTGTAGCATAGCTCCTGCTAATCTAAGAAAAACATATTTCTTAATATGAAGTAGAAAATTGTCAGAGGACTTCACAAACCAGGGAGAGAATGCACTTTTGGCAAAGAATAAAAAAAGTAATTATAACTAAAAGCAGAGATAAAACAGTGTGTTTATGAGAGGCGGATGACTTCAAAGCCCTTGAATTAAGGAGCCCCTTGAGGGACAAGTGGATTATGAGGTCTAACTCTGAATCACACGATTCAGATTTCCAAGATCTTTGTCTTACTTTCCAGTGTATACAAGTTGGGAATTTGTGCTTTCTCTGTGGCCACCCATTCCCTCCTGGAAGTCCATAGAGACCTGAACCTGCTGCCCTCCTGCCCTCCTTAGCTTTTTCAGGAGGCCACAAGGCAGAAGGATTTGAAACTCCACTTAATTTTTTTTTAATGGAATTGTTCCCCAAGGAAGCCCGATATATCTCTGTTTTTATGTTAGCATATTTCTCTTTTAATCCACATTTTGATCCTACAGTTACTTGGTCCCAAGAATGACTAGCAAACGGATTAAAAAAATTAATCATTAAAGCAGGTAGATGGATGACTTCAGAAGTTCTGATCTTCAGATGTGTCCCCTTTTCTTCTTACTGATGCACCAGTAATGGAGGAAGATCAAAGAAGATTCCATATCCTTTCTACAGGTGTAACTCAAAAAATTAGAATATCGTGCAAAAGTTCATTTATTTCAGTAATGCAACTTAAAAGGTGAAACTAATATATGAGATAGGCTCATTACATGCAAAGCAAGATAGTTCAAGCTGTGATTCGTCATTAATTGTGATGATTATGGCTTACAAGTCATGAAAACCCCAAATCCACAATCTCAGAAAATTAGAATATTGTGAAAAACTGCAATATTCTAGGCTCAAAGTGTCCCACTCTAATCAGCTAATTAAGCCATAACACCTGCAAAGGGTTCCTGAGCCTTTAAATGGTCTCTCAGTCTGGTTCAGTAGGAATCACAATCATGGGAAAGACTGCTGATCTGACAGTTGTGCAGAAAACCATCACAGACACCCTCCATAAGGAGGGAAAGCCTCAAACGGTAATTGCAAAAGAAGTTGGATGTTCCCAAAGTGCTGTATCAAAGCACATTAATAGAAAGTTATGTGGAAGGGAAAAGTGTGGAAGAAAAAGGTGCACAAGCAGCAGGGATGACCGCAGCCCGGAAAGGATTGTCAGGAAAAGGCCATTCAAAAGTGTTGGGGACTTTCACAAGGAGTGGACTGAGGCTGGAGTCAGTGCATCAAGAGCCACCACACAGATGGATCCTGGACATGGGCTTCAAATGTCGTATTCCTCTTGTAAAACCACTCCTAAACAACAAATAACATCAGAAGTGTCTTACCTGGGCTAAAGAAAAACAGACCTGGTCTGTTGCTCAGTGGTCCAAAGTCCTCTTTTCTGATGAGAGCAACTTTTGCATCTCATTTGGACACCAAGGAGTATGGAAGAATAATGGAGAGGCACACACTGCAAGATGCTTGAAGCCCAGTGTGAAGTTTCCACAGTCTTTGTTGATTTGGAGAGCCATGTCATCTGCTGGTGTTGGTCCACTGTGCTTCATTAAGTCCAGGGTCAACGCAGCCGTTTATCAAGAGATTTTGGAGCACTTCATGCTTCCTTCCGCAGACGAGCTTTATGAGGATTCTGACTTCATTTTCCCGCAGGACTTGGCACCTGCCCACACTGCCAAAAGCACCAAAACTTGGTTCAATGACTGTGGGATTACTGTGCTTGATTGGCCAGCAAACTCGCCTAACCTGAACCCCATAAAGAATCTATGGGGCATTGCCAAGAGAAAGATGAGAGACATGACACCGAACAATGCAGAAGAGCTGAAGGCCGCTATTGAAGCATCCTGGTCTTCCATAACCCCTCAGCAGTGCGACAGGCTGATAGCTTCCATGCCACGCCGCATTGAGGCAGTAATTGCTGCAAAAGGGGCCCAAACCAGGTATTGAGTACATATGCATGCTTATACTTTTCAGAGGTCTGATATTGTTCTATATACAATCCTTGTTTTATTGATTGCATGTAATAATATAATTTTCCGAGATTGTGGATTTGGGGTTTTCATGAGCTGTAAGCCATAATCATCACAATTATAACAAATCACGGCTTGAACTATCTTGCTTCGTATGTAATGAGTCTATCTCATATATTAGTTTCACCTGTTAAGTTGCATTACTGAAATAAATGAACTTTTGCACGATATTCTAATTTTTCGAGTTTCACCTGTAGGTTCCAAAGTTGTAATGGAACATGGAATAAGAACATTTGTAGGCCAAATTTAAACCATGGAACCAAGATTTCCCACATTTGACTAAGACTCACTGAAAAGTGTGATATATACTGTAGCTGATCTAGTCATTCTGGATCCGTCAGCCCACTAATTCTCTGTTTTTATTACTGCACATTACTGTGATGGTGAAATCAATGGAATGATTTTGCTACAGTGAAGAAGCATAACATTCCATCACAATATGTTCAAATCCAGATTGCATTATTTGTTCTGTAATTGGTTTCACAGATTTTAAGGGTTATGTGTTATTGGTTGTTTTAACATTGTTTTTCGTCATTCTGGATTATATCTATGAAAGAAACAATATGGATAAAACAGTTTATTACTTTCTTCTTCATGTATATAGATTGGGATTCTCTATTTTGGAGAATATAATCTCAGCATCCTCATTGCATTCTACCCTAATTTAGCCCAACAGAATATATTTTAAAATCTCTGGAGGGTTAAATTGTTTTTGTAAACATGGAGGCATTCACTGCTCATCAGTCTCCTCAGTGTCGCTGCATGCACTGTTGCTCGCTTGTCATTTAAGCTTATGGCTATGGAATAAGCCTCAAACTCTGCTCTGAAGTTGTCCCAGGTCCTGCTGCAATCTCCACTCACCTTCACGGCCTCAGGTGGTGGTATGCTGTTAGCGGTTGTTATGCTGCTACTTTTCTTGATTCAAATGCTTCCAATACAGGACTGCAAGTGGTAGACTGGTATGCATCAAGTGTGTAGAGACAGAGAAGATTCAACTGCTTCTGGAGCCATATTTCATGTAGAGTAAGTAAGCATACCACAAGCCATCACTGTGCAGAAACCATTTTACTAGCGAGTGAGTAATACAACAGGAGCAGGAAATGCATCACAGGAACAATAGAGATGAATCCTAGAGTGGCAATGTGAAAAAGGAAACAACTACAATAGAGAGGAATGGTAGAGCTGCACATCAGGTAGACATACCATATTTTTCAGAGTATAAGACGCTCTGGAATATAAAATGCACCTAGATTTTGGGGGGGAAAGCAAGGGAAAAATATCTGCCTCTGCCTCCCAGCAATTTGCCTCCTTGCAACAAACAACACAGACAATATACACTGTTTGTAGTTTTATATTTCAAACTATACTTGTAAGATGCTGTTAAAATATGCTTTCTGGAAGTATAGTTATTCTCTGCTATTTAAAAGAATAGCACTGGGCCTCTTCAGATCAAGCATTTATTTGAAAAAGGTTCTTCATTTTGTTATGTTGTCTAGAACAATAATAAAGCAGTCTTTTTTTAAAAAAGTCTAATAATTTGAACATTCTATAGGTATTTATAGTTGTTAACTTACCTCCTTTAAGCAAACAGCCCGATTAGCCCAAGGAAAAAAAAATCTGCCTCCCAGCAATTTGCCATATGGAGCAAACAGCAAGTTTCACTTTCAATTTCTCCCGATCATCAGCTGTTGGAGGCTGCAGGGATTGCTATAGCTTATTGAAGCCTCTGCAAGCAAAGAGATAAATTGCTGGGAGCAGAGGCCAAAGGATGGGGGCTGGTGGGTGGGTCTCCTGAGGGAAAGGAAACTATTTTTAAAATAATTAAAAAGGCCAAGGTAGTTGCTCCCAGACTCTAAGTTACAGTGACTCTGAGTCTCCTTAGTGCAGTTAGTAGGAGGAGGCTAGAGAACTATGGGCCTCCTTTGCATAAGGAATTTATCGCCTTTTAAGAGTCAACCAAGGGTTAAAATGCAAAAAATTCTATATGCAAATGAGGCACGTGATACTCCTGCCTCTTCCTGCAGAGGGCACTTTGTTTAGAGCCTATTTTAAAACGTTTAAGCAGTCATCCAGAGCTGGTAGAATTGACTCTACCAGCAACTTGCCTAGCCTGCCTGGCCCTGGCTAGACCAAATCTAGCATTTTTGACGCAGCTGGAAGGTATGTGGGTCAGAGCGAGGGGGTAGGGGGGAGGAATTCAATTTATTTGTAATGTAAGTAATTGTAATTTGTTTTTATTATGTGTATGTGCGTGTGTGTGTGGTGTTTTTTTTTACTCGCCTCTGCTGGCGCACGGGCTGGCACATCTATTTTTATTTTTCATTTTTCATTTATTAGTTTTCATTATTATTTATTTATTATTTATTATTTATTATTTATTATTTATTATTTATTATTTATTATTTATTATTTATTATTTATTATTTATTATTTATTATTTATTATTTATTATTTATTATTTATTATTTATTATTTATTATTTATTATTTATTATTTATTATTTATTATTTATTATTTATTATTTATTATTTATTATTTATTATTTATTATTTATTATTTATTATTTATTATTTATTATTTATTATTTATTATTTATTATTTATTATTTTTCATTTATTATTTATTATTTATTATTTTTCATTTATTATTTATTATTTATTATTTTTCATTTTTCATTTTTCATTTTTCATTTTTCATTATTTTTCATTTATTATTTATTATTTTTCATTTATTATTTATTATTTTTCATTTATCATTTATTATTTTTCATTTATTATTTATTATTTTTCATTTATTATTTATTATTTTTCATTTTTCATTTTATTTTTTTATTTTTTTAAAGCCATGCCGCCTCGGTGCGCCATAGAGCACCGGGTTGTGGCTGGGCGGCATGCACTTTAAAGTGCAAGCGTGCCGCCCGGCCACAAACCAGTACATGTTTCGCTGAATGGCCGGCTGGCGTGAAGGCATACTGGCAGTTTAGAGCTCGGGTGCCATTCAGCGAAACATGTTTCGCTAAATGGCGGCCGAGACCTGCCTGCCGGCACGCTAAAGTGCCGGCATGCCTTTGAATGCCTTAACCATTCCGCGCGGGCCGGCGCAGAAGGCAAACCGGCACTTCAATGTCATGCCGGCACTTTAGCGTGCCCCTCGGCCACCATTCAGCAAAACATGTTTCGCTGAATGGCGGCCGAGTTCTAAACTGCCGGCATGCCTTTAAATGCCGGTTTGCCTTTAAAGGCATGCCGGCACTTTAGCGTCCCAGCAGGCAGGGCTCGGCCGCCATTCAGAGAAACATGTGTCGCTGAATGGCGGCCAAGCCCTGCTGGCACTCTAAAGCCTTCTGGGCCGGCCGGCCATTCAGCGCTCGCACCCAGTGCTCGCACGCCCACAGGATGGCGCCAGGGAGGAGAGGAACTGCGCGGGTCCCGCCGCTCATGGTACGGGCGAGGATTGGGTGGCTGAGGGTGGGGGTGGCTGCTGCCGAGGCCTCCAGCCTTGCAATCCTGGGTGGGGAAGGCGAAGGTTCGATCCCGAGCTGCAGAAGACCGTTGCACCAGGAGGCCTCCGCCCCGGGGATCCCCCGCTCCCCCCATTCAGATTACCCCCAAACCCAAAGGAGCCTGGGTGCAGGGGTGCAGACCAGGGAAGACGGGGTTTGCGGGCGCAGAGGAGGAAGGGGCAATCTCCCCCTCTGTTTCATCTGTCCCGCTGCAGAGCTCCTCCCGGGGGAGGGGGAGGCAGCGAGTGCGCTGATCCCCGTTTGCAAGACCAGCCATCCGCCTTCTTGTCCCGTTGGGAAGGGAGTGGGTGGGAGACAAGAAAGGGGCAGGCTGGCCTCGCTGTGCATTTCCCCTATTCCCCCCCCTCCCGATATAGGTGCAGAGAAAGAGCCAGACTTCAAAAAGGAAAGGATATTTTTAATAATTTTCTTTGTCTGAATATGATTTCCCATTGAGGAAAAGGGGAGTTTTAATTCCCCACCAGTAAAAAAGGGCCCTTGTGTGACATCTGCCTGTGTGTATGTGTGTGTGTGTGTGTGTGTGTGTGTGTGTGTGTGACATCAGTGCCTCACCAGCCATAAACCTCACCACACGTCACTGGACGTACCCAAATTTTCACCCTCTTTTAGGGGGGAAAAGATGCGTCTTATACTTTGAAAAATACGGTAACACCTGTAACACAGGTTTACTTGAGTGAGATGAAAAAAACTGGATGGTCTGACCATTTTTACAATGGTGCCTGGAAGAAGTTGGTTTTCTGGACCCATTTCAGGGGTGGTTTCCAGCAGGCACTATTGCTGATTCACTCGTGTGCGCTGCATGTGCATGCATTGTGCAATTAAATTTATTCTGCACATGCGCAGAACTGAAAAAGATAGCGGTGCCACCGGCAGGAACCGGTTCAGAGGCATGGCAGGCCTGGGTCACTGCCGG
The DNA here is from genome assembly GCF_051295495.1 of Thamnophis sirtalis. NCBI lineage: Eukaryota > Metazoa > Chordata > Lepidosauria > Squamata > Natricidae > Thamnophis > Thamnophis sirtalis. Next base: position 62,239,214 of record NW_028261387.1, read on the forward strand.
TTCCAGCAACCCAGGCTGCCAAACCAGCTGAACCGGTCTGAACCAGTAGGAACCCGCCACTGATCCATTTCAGTTGGAGTTCAAATTGTGGTTTTGTATGGATCATGCTCTTCAGTGACCTGGGATATAACTGGGGTGGGGTTGGTGGGCCCATTTTGTGCTTCTTGATCTGTCAAAAGTTTCTGATACCATTGATCATGGCATTCTTTTGGCTCAGCTCCAAAGATTAAGAGTGGTAGTTATCATTTTGTGGTGATTCTCCTTCCTTTCTCTGTGGCCAGTTTCAATCAGGCAGAAGAAATTGAGCTCATGTCCCCTCATTTGTGCAGACTGCAGGTTCTACCTTCCCACTCTTTCTATTTAATTTCCATACGAAACTGCTGGATCAGATTACCCTGTTTCCCTGAAAATAAGACCTCCCCGTATAATAAGCCCAATTGGCCTTTTGAGCACATGCACTAAAATAAGCCCTCCCTCGAAAAGAAGTTCTGCCTGAAAATATTGCAACACAGCAGCAGCCACGAGGTGACCACGCTCGCAGCCTCCTGCACCTCAAAAATAATAAGACCTCCTCAAAAATGAGGGCAAATGCTTATTTCAGGGGTCAAAAGAAAATAAGACCCTGTCTTATTTTGGGGAAAACATGGTATCTGTTGGCTTGTGGTCAGCTGTCACCATTATACCAATAATACCCAGTGGTACATCTGGATCTCAGGCTGTTTTCTACCTATTACAAGTACAGTATTATTTTATTGCAAGATTTACTGTGATGGAATTGTCTTGCAGCCCTTTTTGTTTTAAATTGATGTATTTAGCTATGACTTGTTATTTGGCTGAAGGGTATTTAATATATAAATATATTAAATGAGTAATATGTTTTGTTTGTCCTGTTCCCTTATTCATAACAAAATATAACAGAAATGGAAATCAATTTTTATGCTTCATTATTTAATATACTAATCATGTTATCTCATCTTGAAGCTACTTTGTGGTTTCTTTAAAGTTCCCCTCCTTTTTTTGCCTCACACTAAATCAAATGTTTTTGTGAACAGTGTAATATAGACTGTTTTATAACAGTCAAATGTCTTATGAAACAAAACAAGCATTTGATATAGTGTTTATTTAGAAGCCAAGATTAAAATGTGTAGTTCCTGAAGAGGCTTTATCTATGTACTGAAAATGTAGGGAAATTATTTCAAGGTTAAATGATTAAAGGGGATTTCCTGAAGATAACAGATATTTTAGTTTTATTTATCTGCATGCTTTCATATCCTATCTTACCGCTCAAAACCTTCAAGTTGATTTTATAATAACATTTATAGAATGATAAAACAGAATTCCTTCAGTTTGAGAGCCTGTAAAGCATGGAAAAAGCCAAAAATAACAATGTACAATGGCCCTAGAAATTATGGCTTCCGTTTAGCCATGTATCAGGCTACTGTAGCTTATTCCAGTTGGTAGGATTTCTCTTATTTAACCAGCTCTGGATTACAAAGTTTTGGCTTCACATGGTATATGAATCCAGCTTGTATTCAGATTAATAAATACAGCCCACAAACTAGGGATATTTTTTTTTAATACTGTGAGGATCCTATATAAGATCTAAGAGTTTAACTTTTTTTCTTTTTCTTTTTTCTGTGTCTTCAAGTCAGTGTTGATTTCTGGTGACTACCTGTAGTTTTCTTGGCAAGGTATTTTTAGAAGTGGTTTTCCATTGCCTCCTTCACAGGACTGACAGGGAGAGACAGAGGGAGGAAGAGAGGAAGGGAGTGAGGGAGGGAGAGGGGGGTGTCACCCCTCTGGCTTCGTGCCCAAAGCAAAACTAGAAATCACAATCTCCCAGTTTTTAGCCAACCCCAAACTGGTTGTCAAAGTTGAACTGTGGTTTACACTACAACTGTTTCAATTTTTTATTTATTTTATATTTTTCAGTGATCTAAGTATGAACAACATCAGTGAACTGCTGCCTGGAGATTTCCATCACTTACATTTTCTGGAAGAATTGTAAGTATTACTAAACATACATTGTCTTGACATCTTTTAATAGATTCTATAAATAATACCCAAGACTGAACAAGTTATATTTGAATGCGAGGCAGAAAAATCTCAGACCACTCATCCTATTAATAGCAGTAAACGCACGCACGCACGCATGCGCGCGCGCACACACACACACACACACACACACACACCTACCTCAGTAAATTATTGTATTATTATTTAGCTGGTAAAAACTATGTTTCCCTTCCTGACACTCAAACTTGTTTCTGTAGCAACTGATAATATACTGCTTCACGTAATCTTATCCTGAAGCTACTTCATGGTTTCTTTAAAGTTTCCCTACTTTTTTAAAATTTATCTGCATAAAGGTAGAACTTTTCCACATGTTTACAACAAGGGTGTCCAACCTTGGAAACTTTTTGTGGACTTCAACTCCCTGAATTCTCCAATCACTTAGGGAATATTGTGTGTGCATTCTGATTGTCACATCTCATATATAATTTTCCAAAACAGGGAAAATACGAACGTCAAACAAAACAAAAAAAACATGATATTGGCTTTTATTTAGACAATGTGAACATGGGGATATATATATATATATATATATATATATATATATATATATATATATATATATATATATATATATATATATATATATATATATATATATATATATATAATGACTTTGTGGAAAGCCATTAAATGCAATTTGCTCTTTGGCTGAAGCAGGCATGATAATTCATAAATCAGAGGTTATAAGCCATGAAAATACAATACATTTTGACAGAAATATTAATTCCAGTTTTACTGAAATACATGTGGATGTAATTTCTTGTCACTTCTAATCAAGAGTTTCAAAATGTCACTTTTTTAACACAAGTGACAGTTGATCTTGTTGAAAAACAGTGTTTGAAATTAAGAATCTCAATCATACCATTAACTTTTTTGTGATAAATTCAGGCAGATCATCATGATGTTATGTTTATTAGATAACAAAGAACCATTTGACCATTCCTAACTCTTTCAAAATAATCAGAAGAAATTGTGATGAAATTGATCTTGAATAGATTCATCTAACTAGTCACAATATTTAGATCATCACTGGTTAAATATGTATATTAAAAACTGGCATATTTAATTCTATTTTATAATGGATTCACCATTCATTCCTATATAGTGTAAATAGTAATCTTAGTATATGCAGTTACAAAAATGAACATCTACTATTTTATCCTAGCAATACGTTAGCAATATGTTGAGATCCCTGATCATTAGGTCTTCTGGAGCTTGCAAAGTCTTAGATGGTAGTAAAGAAATACTTACAATCCTAATTCTTTGTTGCCATCTAGTGAATGTCTGGCTTTTTGCAGTTTATATATGGTAAATCTGATCTTCAGCTACAAGAGTTTTCTTTAACAGCAGTAAGAGAAGATAGTGTACACAGTAAAAAATGCTTTTCTAATCTCTAAATCATGATACTGAAAAAAGCTACTGTTTATAGGTTGTAGTGAAAATGCATAAATTACTTATTAAGTAGCTTACACAGGAGTTTGCACAGGGCTATTGCAAGCAGGTGTGCTAGTTGTATGCTACACAAATGCCTCTTGACATGGAGTGGCACCAACTGATGGGAACAGTAGTAGCCTAATGTGACACTGCAGGATGCCAGTTTGGAAGGAGAAGCCAGTACAGTTACTACTCTGGTGTTGTTTGGACACACACTTAACAATTAATCCACAAAGCTCTTTGTTTTTGACTTGGAGTGATGTGCAAACCTATCAATTATGATTTGTCATTATGGCTAGTTCAACAAATGATGGTTAATATTATGTATATTTTTCACCATCCAGCTGGCTGTAATTGAAGCATAGTAGGAGAATTTCTTCTTAATATTTTCATGTGGAAAACCCATATTGTGTCCATTGTCCTTAGGAGATTTTGTGATGCTGTATGTCACGGATACTTTATGCATATTCTTTGAAAAGCTGATCATAGAAAAGGTGACACAATATCTAGGGCATGCCTACTCCTGACTAAGCCTCATTGAGGTCTATAAGACTTCATGCCTAATGAGGCACACATAAAGAAAAGTTGAGACCCTGAAAGCGGACAGTAGTCCTGAACTGTAGGAATCCATTTGTTTCTTATATCAAAAGAAAAATAATTTTATCAGTATGATTTTGTTTTCCCCCCATCTAATTAGAAACATCAGCCCAAAGGAAGTTTGTTAGAATATTAAAGGCAGCAAAGAGACTTAAGAATTAGGCAGATGAAGATTTTGCTGATTGACAAGGACTGGGAATGCAATGGAGGTGGGGTGGGGGGGGAGGAAAGAACACTGCTGTGCCAAAATACACAAGGCTAAACAGTCAGTGATTCATGATAGGGAACGGAAACCACTGTTGACAGCTTCATCTGCTCCATTTTGTTGGCTTGTCTTTCAAGCATATACATAAAGCACACATCTCAAGCTCCATGCCACAAAATAGCTAACTGGAGTGCTGGGAGTTGAAGTCCACACATCTTAAAGTTGCTAAGATTGAGAATTGCTATATTAAAGGCTAAAAGAGCAACAACCATTCCTTGTAGAATTCATTATATACGAAATCATTCCCTCTTGATTCAAATGCTGTTCTCTTTCTATTAGGGGAGATTTCCTTGAAAACTAAACTTCTTCTCTGTTTTCTCTTTATGTACATAATATACATTTAAATACCATTTCCTGGGGTAAGCTTGCTTATAGTTGCTCTTGTAAATAACATGCATTTTTGTGAAAAATTGTGTCTCTTGTTTTCCAAGTATCTTCATACATATAGGTAAACATATGCTTATGTTCTGCTACAAATGCTGTTTACAGGTGTCACATTTCATTTCCTAATTAGTAATTTCCTTTATAAGAATAGCAAAGTTTCCATTCTTCCAATATCTATACCAGAATGATAGAATTTCCTGCACTGCAGGCTTCCCATGAGGCATGGGGTGGGGAGTATTCAAATATTTCTTCTCAGTATTATCCTAGTTCTTCCCCTTAGGAGCTCTTACTGGATTGTTTAAAATGTACAATTTCTACCTCTGATTGCATCCATGCATCGTATCTACACAGCTCATTTATTTCCAATTCCTGTTGAAGAAGTTAAATGTAAAGTACCTTGTAATCCTAAAACTTAAATTTACTGTAACCAGTTTTAAACAGTCTCTCCTCCATTAAGCTTATTTGACCACTGAATGAAATTGATAAAATATATAAAACTTTATAAAAGTTAAAAAAAATCTATTTCCCAATTTGGGAAGAAGACGCATATATGTACAAAATTAAATACAAATATAGGTAAACTACAAAAATGAAGTGCAATAAATACCAATTTGGACACAGCTTCTGTGTTATCAATATTTTGTTGACTCTTCCAGGATAGAGAAATTAAATAAAATCCAGTGATATCAATGAGTTGACCTGTTAAAAATCCATCAAATTCTAATTGATAATTTTCTACAAAATCCATGTGTCATAGTCTGCTTTTTTGTGTTAAAAAGACAATCTGATGCCATTTACATTATTATAGACACAATTTCTCTAAACTCCAGAGAAGAATATAAATCTACATAACAAATAGGATTTTATATTTTTATATGCAGGAATAGAGTAACCAGTGTAACACATTGGTAATTGTCTTTGGGGGAATCCAGAAAGTGTATAAATATCAAGGAATGCAAAAGGAATGCAAAAGATTCACCTGACTCAAAAATAATTTCTAAGGGACATCTTAAAAGAGAAGAAGAGATCATCCCTGTCCTAATGTTGGTCCTGAACATTGAGTCTGAAGATGGATGATCTCCTTAATAAACCATCTGTAATAATATCCTCTGTAGTTTTTTTTTTGGGGGGGGGAATGTTTTGTGATAATAATTTTTTTTCTAATCTTAAAAATATTGTCATATAGATTTCCCATTTGTCACAATAAGATCTGAACTATAAATTCAAGAATTTTCTCTTATTAGTATGAGGAAAGGAAGGAAGGAAGGAAGGAAGGAAGGAAGGAAGGAAGGAAGGAAGGAAGGAAGGAAGGAAGGAAGGAAGGAAAGCAACTTTTATTGTACAGAAAACCCTTCCTCCTATAATGACCTCTGGCTCCACTCATAATGGCTCTATCTTGCAGAAAAGTATAGGAAGGCACTCCAAGCTATCATTATATTTCTAACAAAAGATACTCTTAAACATTTGGCTGTATTATCTTGAACTTGTTTGTTCTGTTTATTACAGGCGCCTATCTGGAAACCAACTCTCTAAAATTCCAGAAGGAGCATTTTCTGGCCTCTACAATTTAAAAATTTTGTAAGTCACAATTTTTTCTAACTGCTACTGCTTTACTGGTCTTTAGACTTTTATTTGGACCCCTAGTTTTATTTCCCAAAAGCTTTTTATATATAAGTGAGTCATGTGATTGTACTTTCACTAACTATATACTGTAGGTCTGAACTTCTGAGAAATTCAGGCACTTATAACATAATCGTGTTACTTGGTAAATATTCTTGATATGAGGAGCAGGGTTTGAACTTTCATCGAACTTTTTCAGATGGTGCTCATGAGATAAAAGTGTGCCTCCCTCTGCATAAAAATTCTTAAACAGATTTGGAATTCTGTGATTGTCCCTATCACAAGCTTCATCACCTCCCTGTACTTACAACAATATATTGATTTTCTTTGACTGGATGGGTTATGTTATGTGGAAAGTAAATAATTATCTGTAGGCCTTTAGGACAATGGTCCCCATCTTTGCGGTTCAGTGGCCTGGCTAGCGGGAAGAAGGGAGCCAGGTTGCAAGAGTGCATGCATGCACAGTTCAACTTTTGCAAATTGAGCTGCACATGCGTGTGCGTGCATGCTGGCCCGCCGTTCATGCAAGTTGAGCTGTGTGTGCACTGACCCGCCATTCGTCCAGCCCAGTTCTGAATAGGCCACGGACTGGTAGTAGTCCCTGGCCCAGAGATAGGGGACCCCTGTCTTATAGTTTACCTTACTCTAGAATCAAAACAACAGCACTAGCTTATAATTACATTGCTGCCACTCTCTCATTCTTTCATTTAACACCTTCCCTAGTACTGGGAATACGGGGATTGGATTTAAGGGGTTTAAGTAGCAATTGGCCCAATCTCCTTATTGAAACCGGAGGCCTTTTTCCTCGGATTACTTTTAGATTCTTTTGTAACCATCTATCAAACAGTAAGACAGATGGCTGTTTTACTTCATAGCAGTGCTCCAACAGTCTGGTTCTAGTGAAAGATTTATTCTCTCAGTGGTTCAACTTCTATTTTTCCAAGGATTTTTTTTTTCAATCTCTTCTTCTGCAATAAACATTTTAGTTCATGGGCATGTTTGGAACCCAACCACAATTCAAAATCACCATCGCTGACAATGTTTACATGAAACGTGCAGGTATCAACCTGCTCCTCGGATTAGAGAGTGCAGGGCTGTTCACGAGGCCTTCTAAAAATCCTACTCTAAATCCCTGGGTTTAGAGATGAGTTGCTTCTTTATCCGTAGCCTGCATTAGGCACCGAATCAAAGAAACCAAGGAAACCACAGAAAACCCTCCCTGTCTCAACAAGGGCAACACTACACTCAGTAAAGTTGCTTTTCATCAGTGTACACTGGAGCCCTTCCCGGCGAAATGGTTAAACGTGTTCGTCTCTCTGAAACTAAAACCGTTTTAGCAGTAGCAAAGTTGTCCATGAGCTTCAAGAGGAAAAAAATATATGTATATTGTGTGATTCTCCTAAGGCTGAAAGGGTATTAGTTAGGGAGCACTGGTAGTTTGAGACAAATGGCAATGCTTGCCTGAATATCCTGGAGTTCATCGAAAGCAATCTTGTGATGGAGTCATAAATAACTTCATCCTTCCTTGACAGCAGACAAATTGGGCACCCATTTTAACAAAAGGATTATCATCTTAGCTTTCATTTTAAAGTGAGAGACTTACTATCTGAAGAAATATGAGCAAAAATATTTCCAGGTGGCCCTCATACTGAGATTAGGTTAGGTTAAGACCCTATCTCAGGCCAAATGTGCTTCATCTTGCTTTAATCTTCTACTAATCTATGTGGCTGATCAAAAGGAATATTTCCCAAAAAGTATGTTAAAGGGTCTACTAGTTCTCCAGCTGTGAGAATAAACTTTGCATAACAGCTGCCACCCAAGATCTACACGAAGAAGCTCTCCACCACTGCAGCTGCCCTGTTTGTTTCTGATTATTTGTGCTTTTATACTGCACAATAATATAAATCTACATTCTAAACAAGTAGAATTACATCAAAATAAAAACTCTCAAAAAATGAATACAAAGATAAACACAAAGGACCAGATAAAAAGTTGAGGGCAACAATTATAATGGCAATAAATAAAGCATACATTATTTTCAGATTAAAGTTGTTTAAACTTTTTTTTATTTTTCTTACTTTTATTATTATATTTGAAATTACTCAGCCCTAAGTCTCCTATATAAACTATCTCAAAATAAATACCCCGAATCACTGCTTTTATCTATTTTGATTGCATTGCTTGTATTTTTGTTGTTGTTCTCAGATTTTGGCTTTTATTGTGTGTTTTATTCCTTTCTATGAAATCAACCTGAAAAATTTATTTATTTATTTATTTATTTATTTATTTATTTATTTATTTATTTATTTATTACTAATTAATCAATTTATTTACTTATTTGTATAAACTGTCTAAAACCTCATATAAATAAAGGTAAAGGGTCACCTTGCGCATATGTGCTAGTCGTTTCCAAATCTAGGAGGCAGTGTTCCTCTCCGTTTCAAAGCCGAAGAGCCAGCGCTCTCTGAAGACGTCTCTGTGGTCATGTGGCCAGCATGACCAAACGCCAAATGTGCACAGAACGTTGTTACCTTCCCACTAAAAGTGGTCCCTATTTTTTTGTACTTGCATTTTTACATGCTTTCAAACTACTAGGTTGGCAGAAGCTGGGACAAGTAATGGGAGCTCACTCCGTTACACAGCACTAGGGATTCAAACTGCCGAACTATCGACTTTTAAAACAATAAATGCCCAAATGAAAGTTCATCCTTTACAGGATTTCTTTCTTTCTTTCTTTTTTAATTGAGCCTTTGCTGTTTGCCATGGTAGGAATCCTGGAAATTTTTTTCCACTTGAAGCACAAAATGAAAACAGTAATAAAAAATGATATAGTGTTCTAGAAGCCTGGGACATGTTTCTGCAATGAAATGGAAACCGAGAAATTAGTGCCCCTTTTGAACAAGCTGCCTGAAGCGAAGTTCTTCTATATTGCTTCATAGTGAGACTGGCCTTGTTGAAGGCGTATGTTATGCTTGCAGCCATGCGTGTTAATTTAGTGTCTCTGGTTCCCGCTGTGAATCTGGTGAGAGGCTTTCCTGTAATGGCCCACTGGTGCTCTGTGAGTCAGCTTGCTACCAGGCAAGTGGGTGTTGTACAATTTCTAGACTGTACAACCTTTCTCAGTTTCTGCAAGGACCCACGCATCCATCTATGCTCAATTCATTCTTTCCTGGAGTGGCACAATAGCAAATGGAGGAGGCTGTAGGCCACAGAGGCAAAGCTCTCAGGGGACTTGTTGGGATGGGGCTCGGAAAAAAACCCACCAATTAAAACTTTTTTGGAAAACTTTTGCTTTCATCCAAGATGCTCCAGGCAAGGAATGCAGATTAAGCACCCAGTTCCAGCATGCCATAATTTCTGAGAGAATTCTTTTTATAGGGTAGTCCTGGGTTGGTGTCCTACCCTCACCTGCCACACCAGTCATCCACAGTGCAGTATAAAGAAGGGTACCAAGGGCTCAAATACGGAAACTCTCTTATAGTGCTAGAGCTCAGCTCTGAAAAGCAGGCTTTGAATCAGGATGCAACCTTTACTTCAGTCAGGATGCCATCTTGCCTAAGAGTCAGCCATGGTATCTCCTCTGAAAGTCTACTCCCTTATTTTCTGATCCCTGTTATCTAATGTTGAAAGAAAGGCATGTTGCCTATGCTTAAAGGTATTTATCTGGCATAATTCATTTATCACTGTAACAAAGCTGAAAGCTGTACTATATTTATATTAATAAATGCAAGAGCCATAAATCATTTTTTTTAAAAAAATAAAATCATACACATACACAAATGCACATGCACAACCACACCCCTCTGGGTTAAGCCTCATTACTTCAAAGAATTTTTAGTCAGCTAATTTATCCTAGGACTTGAAATAGATTCTGATATTTATTATTTGCTTTCTTTATGACAAAATTTATCTCCTGCAAGATTTTAAGGGGCTCTGAAATAGATTAATCAATGTCAAGTCTTTGTGGTATAAAATCCTCACCAAACTATTTCAGAATGTTTATCACCAGCTTATAAAAGGGTTCCCGTTGTTTCAACATCCCAATATCTAATGAATCAAACCAATGATGGCCAGTATTTCTTTTCTCACTTAGTAATAATAAGAGTGCTAATAGATGATAATATTAACTCCAATTCACTTGATTAGATTGAGAATTTGGAATGAACAGGTCAATTCAAAGTTTAATTCATGGGAAATATGTTAACATGTTTGCTTTATCACGGATGTATAATCAATCTCTTAGCCTACTTATGGGTAGGCTGTCCTGTTTCAGATTTTCAACAAGTACCTTTGCTGGTTGCACCACATAGCTCTCTTTTTCCATGCCAATGGCTGGATTAGGAAATGGGTCCTGGTAGAAATTGAGGCTGGGCCCATCCTCTTTAAAATGTAAAATGTAGGGCCTTGATTTAGTTTACAATTTTTCATGCTGTCTGCTTTATTTCAATTTCAATTTTTAAATTGGCTTCTAGATACTTAGAATCACAACATGGGCGTGGGCGCATATAATTTTTAAAAATAAATAAATTCTATTTTCATGGCGTCATGTCAGCAGCACACTACACAGATCTAGTCTCTAGGGCAATTTGACGAAGAAACCAAGTGTTCAGTGGAACTTATTTCCGTGGCAAATTGACCTGTGAACATGCCAGTTTGAAGAAGCTGCAAGGGGAATGTGATTTGAACCAAAGGAAAATAACTACAAGAATTGTGGCCTCACTTCCTTAAATATTCAAGAATGACATATAAAATCCATCTCAGAAAGAGCATTAAAGCAATGGGCTGGTAGGAGAATGCTGTTGCTTCCTTCTAACTTCAGAAAAGCTGCACAGAGCAGCAGTTCTGGCAACAGAAGGCTGATTTGATGTATGGCAAGTTAGAGAAGCACGGCAGTTCTCGTCATGCCGAGAGAATGTTTTTATTGCAGAAAACATGCATGGAGCCATCAAGATTGGATTCACAAAGTGTCAGTCAATTAGGCAGGAGACTAGAGGCTGCTTCAGATGTGAGGGCTGACTGTGTGGGAAAACATTCCTATGACTAAATGAATAGCTTTCCCCAGAAGGCATGGAGAAGCACATGAATCAGTGTTGTCTCTTGAAATCCTTCCCTGGAGTGGTAGATGAGCAGCCCTTGATCTATAGTTCTTTCCCTTTCATCTTCTCCAATCATTAAAACTAAAGGGAGTGAATAAAGACACAGAAGAAGGGCAGCAGCCTCAGAGTTCTCCACTGCATTTGTTACAATGCAAATGTATATGTAAGCTCACACACACACATATATATATATATTCAAAGTGGGGCTCCGAATGCCACCAGAGCCCTTGTTGCCCTAAGTAAAAATATGAAACATAGAATACCTAAACACAATGATTTGTGCTACTAATTGAAGAAGGTAAGCGCAAGCAATCCATTCATTCTGATTGATTCATATCCTAGACTCCTAGTCTAATGGAGAGCAAATAGCATAAATACGAGCCATGGTTTGCACTAGCAGTCTGGAATGTTTATCGGCCCTTATGAACAGAGTCTACATACATATGACTTGGGAACAATATCTTAATCCATATGGGAGGACTAAAAGCTAGAGCAGCAGGCTCCCATATTCTCCAAGGTTCATTTTATGCTATGTGCCATGTGAAATAGATCCAAATTCACATAGATTTTATTGTTTTATTATTTATCTTGTTGAGCATACCATCAGAACAGAGGTGTAGTCTTTTCCTTATATATAGCAACCCGGCAAAAAGAATTTAATTTATAGATGACTTTAAAAAAATATTTGCCCTTCCTAAATCATAGGAAATGAAGAACAAGGGTGATGCCAAAAGGTTCTGGGTTGTTTTGGGTTTTTTTTGCCTTTGAATGAACTGGCAAACATGGGTAACCAACATGTGGAATTGAATTCAGCATTGGGAAACTTACCTGACGCTGTCAAGCTGCTGCAGAGACAGTAGATTGGCAAGGATAGTGACTGTGTGGAAGTGCTTCAACATTAACTCTATAAAGTAAATGTAGCACAGTTTTATTAAGATTAACAAAAAGCAAAATATATGATATAATTAGGGTCTGTAATCATATGTCAGTAATATCAGCCCAGAAGCACTGAAAAGCTGCAAGTGAGTGCTGTACTAGATGTGCCTCACAAAGAAAAATGCTTTCCAACGGAGAAGGGGGGGAAGAAGTGTCAGTAGAAAGGCCCTGTCTTATTTAGCCATTTTCTGGATCGCTAAGGCGGAATTCATTATTCCTGATCCCAGTTACTAACAGAAAACTCTACAGTGTTATCAGAGACAGTCCCATGTACAATATTAGACTAATCCAAATGGGAGCTAATTAGTCCATGGCTGGGATTTTGCATCTCCAGACAGAATGAGAATTGGAATTGGATTCATCTGACAAAACATGCTTCTTACCACCAAACCACTCAATTGTTTAATAATAGCATTGGACTTAACAGCATACTCATACTGCAAACCTGTAAGGGAATCATATTTTGTCTTTGTCTGGGGTGAATTTTAGTGTTTTAGACCATACCACTATATCTAACAGATCTTCAGGTTCTCCTGGATTAGGAGGAATTAAAAAAATATTTTATTATGGAGTCTCCTAATCCAAAACAAAGTATTGAATGGGGCTTCCATAGTGCCAACATTTCCATTTCCCAATCCCTCAAAAGTACTTGATACATGACCATCATCTCTTCTGCGAAGCTTCCAATGCTAAGAAAAATCACCAATCTGCCCAGTTACAATCCTGATAAAATTTTTAAAAACTGTTCTGACACAGAAAATATAATAATAGTTTGCTCACAGCACTCCAATACAAAACCTTCCTCTTTCAAAAAAAAGCTAATAAAAGTCAGGTGGGAACACCTTGACCTATCAAGGAATGGCTTAGAATTGAAAGAAAATATTAAAATGTCTTCATACAGTAATAACTAATGATAAATCTGGTATTATATTGGAATCAAAATTGGAAGATTTTACACCACCTTCTCAAGCAATTTATGTCTTTATAAGTAGCAACTTTAAACGTCTGAAGTCTCTTTCCGCAATCTGGTAGACTCAATTCCTGTTCTTTCATTTTCAAGTTATTATAGCTTGATTTAGCAAAAGATACTTTTGATTGCAGAATTCCAATTCTAATTCTCCAGTATTCAATTGGCTAATATAAAACTGTCCTGCCTCTCTCTGACATCAGAGCTATAAAAACCAATGGCAGCTAAAAAGACCATCCTGCTTCTGCTTTCAAAAATCTGCTGTGATAATAGGGCAGATCAAGTGAAGGCTGTGGTTTCACTGTAATAGACTATGGTTTAATTATAATAATTAGTGGCATTTATAATGCTCATCACCTGTAGCTCACAGTAGTTCTTTGTGAAGCAATGATCACTGGATAAGAGGTTAATGGGATCCAGTTGGGTTACCACACCACGTAGTAATTTTTTCATCCTGCGACAATGAGGGTTTTTGTTATTGTCAATAAAGTTGCTGCTGAAATCTCTGTTTCCTAGCATGGAAATGCACATTTAGTAACATTATATAATTACTGAAAACATGATGCAAGCACAATGAATCCAAAAGTTACTATCTACCTCACAGGTGTCAAACTTGTGGCTGCCAGGTGACATATTGTGATGTTTTTTTCCCTTCGCTGAACTGGGGTGGGTGTGGCCTGCACGTGACGCATCTTGCCAGTTTGACATCCCTGATCTACCTCTACCTCTTCCCACTCACATTAGCATAAACTCCCTTCTGTCCAATAACAGATGTGGTGATGTTGAAAGAAGCCTTCCTTCTCCCTCCCAGCTTCTATTCCTTATATGATGCTCCTACAAAGGTAAATGTGTGGAGTGGCATGCTGCCATATCAGTATGAGAAGATGAGGGTGAAAACAATTTGACTTTCTTTTTCATTTCCATTGCTACAGCCAGAGCTGTATACTAAGTAAGAAGGTTGCTAGCTGGACATTTTTAATGGAAATATAGAGAAATCGAAGCTGTTACCTTCACAATGGTATTCACAAGTCCTTCCTCCAAGTAGGTATGAACTCCATGATACTCTGCTTGGATTGAACTGAGCTGATTTTTTTTTCACATTTGGAATCAGTCTGAAGGAAGAACTCACCCTATTTCCATTTTTCTCAGGTTCACTCACAAATCAGCTGCTTAACTGCTCTAGCGGTTATGAGAAGTGTTTATTGCAAGACGATTGAGCAGGCAGGAGCTTATGTTTTCCATGCAAGTCTTATTTGAATGGCTCCGTCCCCCTTCAAAACAAATTTGATCTTTAACCAAGAGGTTTACCGTATTGTTCCAAACCACCATTTTTTCTCCTTTTGATTTTTGTACCAAAGACGTAAAATGATGCAGCCAAGAGATGAGCATGATCCACGTTGTGCTTCTGTTGTTTATTTCAGTAAACGCAAATGTCTATCATTAGCTCGAGATGTTTACTAAAAACTGTGCGGCTGGTAGGCCACTCCCAGTAGAAACGACACAGTGTCCATGAAACCCTGTGATTAAAGTCATTGTTCCATAGACAGAAACAAGCTACACGGCCCCACACAGCGTACCTTCTTTCCCCTTTTATTTACAACATTTGTCGTTTACCTCTGGTAGTTCATCAGATGCTCAGCCATCATCGTCTATTGGTGCAACAAGGAAAAGAGAGGGGAAAAAAATGAAAGATAGCAGCTTCCTCCTTTCCTCTTCAGTTACTAAACTAAGCCTTTGTTATAATAACCCAAGTTCTATAAACTTTCAAAATTTCTTGGCTTAAGTGATAACAGAATATGTGGGGTTCCATTCCTTCTCTTTGTCCATTTCTCATATTTCCCCCATGCATCTATTGAGCAGATGATTGGGAATACCTATATGATATCAGGTGGAATGATAGTTTGTTTACAGGTAGTACAATAAAGCTTCCAAAAGACCTATATCAGAAACACAAGGATTACTTTCATCACTTACATACCAGCTCTAAGTATCTGAAAGTTATATTTTCTGATAGAAAATAAATTCAACATAGTAAGATAATTTCAACATAATTTTATTATTAATTTTACAATGCCTACTTTGCAGGTGCCAAATTGAACCTGGTGATGCAATCCTACAGTGAGAGCCAAATTGATGTAGTGGTTAAGATACTAGGCTAGAAACTGGGAAATGCATAGTTTAGTTCAACCCTCGGCAAGAAACCATTTGGGTAATTTTGGTCCAGTTATTCTCGGGCCTAGGAAGAAGGCAATAACAAACCACTTCCCAAAACATTACTAAGGAAACTGTAGGGACTTGTCCAGACAATTGACAAGTGTCAAATTAAACTTTGCAGGATAAAGTGAATGCAAAACTTCAAAGAAGCAATCACAATAGAACAATGTAAAGAAAAAAAATCAATAACATATACTCTAAGCTATAATTTCAGGGGAAATTGATGTAAAATGTTTTGCAGATGGTATATGAGATTGTCAGTGATCACCAAAGTAGACAAATCATATAGCAACAAATGTGGGAAATGCTATATTAAAAAGGAACATTTTATCACATGCAGTAGTCATGCAAAAAAAAAAATCAAAAGTATTGGAAAAATATATATTAAAACATTCAGAAATTCTTAAACATAAAAGTTGAACTGAAGCCACAGATATTTGTATTCAGAATAATTCTAGAAAACATATATATGAAAAGCATCACAATTTACTAAGAAATTTATTGTTGGCTGCAAGAACAATTTTGGTAAAATATCGGAAAAGTGAGATTTAGTTGATAATACGCAATTGGAAAACCAAAATTGGAGAATATACAGCAATGATAAAACTGTCCGTATATATTCATAATAAAATTCTAAATAAAATCAAATAAGATTGACTCACCTATATGTGATATATTATGGGCATTTGAAATACAGTTTTAAGAAAAAGGTAAGAGACCAACCCAAAATAGATGAAATTACTTAAACAAATCCTAGCAATAACTTCAGATATATAATGAACAAAGTACAAATATTTGAGTAGTGGTTAGCAACTAGGGAAATGAATGGAAAGGAAGGATAGAACGCACTACTAAAAGTATTTTGTTTTTTTTGCACAATATTTTTATTTATGTTTTATTAATAATTAGATACCTTCTGCTTTTCTTTTTCTACCTTTATTCTTATGCAACTCCTGTTTAAATAATCTGTCAAAGTTTATGCAATTAAATAAAAAGATCAGTGAAAGATTCACACAAAAACACTCAAAATCAAAAATTGTATCAATATCCAAATTTCTAGACACTGTATTACCATGTACCCACAAAATAAGTACATAACTACCTGTTTCCCCCAAAATAGGGTCTTATTTTCTTTTGACCCCCCGAAATAAGCACTTGGCCTTATTTTCAGGGAGGTCTTATTATTTTGGAGGTGCAGGAGGCGGCAAGCATGGTCACTTCATAGCTGCTGCTGTGTTGCAATATTTTCAGGAACGGCTTATTTTTGGGGGAGGGCTTACTTTAGCACATGCACTCAAAAGCCCGATTGGGCTTATTATCTGGGGAGGTCTTATTTTCAGGGAAACAGGACACTTCTCTCTCAACAGCAGCTTGCCTTTATCACTTTGGTTCCTTGAAATCTTTCCTCAAGATCCACTTTTCACTTGGAATTGCTATTTCAATCTCCTAATTTTCTTTAAAACTTATTACATGATCTATAACTATCACAAAGCATCTTCTCATTTGTCATTTCCTTCATGCTAAATTTTATACTGTAAACTCTTTGGGGGTTGGGACTAAGGACCTCTCTTTAAAATACATGTCCAATGCTGGAACAAATGAATAAATACCAACAATAAAAACTTAATTTGGTAAATTGTAGATAGCTAAAATAAATACATGCCTCAAATGGTGATGGATTGTAAAACTGTAAAAACATTCACCCTGGACTAAACATTACAGTACTTATCCTATCAATTTGTGTAAACCTGCCCCACTGTATATCAAGGGGGGCTGTGTGGAGAGAGTTTCCTCTTACAAATTCTTGGGAGTGCTTATTAGTCAAGATCTCATCTGGAAAACAACACGTCCCTGGTGATTGGCAAAGCCCAACAGAGACTTCATTTCCTTAGAGTCCTGTGAAAAAATCAGGTAGAACAACAGCTGATGACCTCTTTCTGGTTTAACTGCTGCGGACAAGAAGGCACTACAGAGAGTGATCAATTCAGCACAAGAAACCATTGGTTGCTCTCTAACACTACTGGATGACATTGCCAGGTCTCGCTGCTTTAGTAGAGTAAGGAAGATACTCAGAGATGGTTCACACCCTGGTTGGTGTCTCTTTGCACTTCTACCATTGTGCAGAAGACATCAAAGCATAGCCAGCCAAACAATTAGGTTTAAAAATAGTTGGGCTGTCAGACTCTTAAACATAACCACAATCACTCCACGCACAGGTCAAAACGTATGACTAGTTTTTTTCTTTTTCTTTTTCTTTTTTCTTTTCCCCTAATTACTTGCATTGGGATTATTCCTTATACTATTTATGTTGTTTGTATTTTTTGTCATGGATTGCACTAGTGAGGCTAAAACCAATGTCACTGTATTTATTTTGTACAATGACAATAAAGATTACACTATAGAGATGTGTAAAACCCTGGCCTTTTCTCCCACATATTCTTCAATCTGAAGTTTGTCCTCAGATGGTGACTTTTGTCTGAAATCTTGCTTAAAAAAAGAAATTGGTATATTTCATGATATGGAAGTTATCCATATTATTTTAAAAGTTATATGTTTAAAAGTTCTTTCTATTTCTGTAATTATAGGATGTTACAGAATAATCAGCTCCCTCGAATTCCAGCGGAGGCTCTATGGGCTCTTCCTAATCTTCAGTCACTGTAAGTCTTTATCGATTGTCATTCTGAACTATGGAAACTTTTAAGTAAGGGTGTTTTCCTCTCTGATGTTTGCTTGAAAGAAATAGAAATCCAAACAGTGTTTGCTATGATACCTGAGTAGGAAATAAACAGGGAAGCAATATTATAGGATCTATCAGAAAAGTTTGAAGTCGATTTTGATACAAACAAGGTTTGAAGATTTTGTTTTGCACAATTCTGCAGCCTGAGCTAATCTTTATGCAACATGTCAGGATATTATATTCTCAAAATGAATGGAGCCAAGAGCAAGTAAATAATACAAACAAGGGCCAATATTTTTGACATAGCAAATGCAGTTTGGATGTTACTCTCAGAGGGTCTATGACAATTTGCCATGGCCAATTTATCATGGCTAACTTGCCACAGCCAGATTGCATTGTTCCACTCATGTTCCACTGGGACAAGAGTTACACTAATAAGAAAGAGATGGTGGAAAGCAATAAATAAAAAAGGATGCAAAAGGAGGGGCAGAATGAAATGTGAATGGCAAAAATTAAAATAATTTTTATTTATTCTAAACAATTAAATAGAATTGTTAAAAGGTCCTGCAGTGACCTGGCTGTGGCAACTTGTCCCATAGTGAGTTGATGAGTTGGCTGAGGCAAGTTGGCCGTGGCAAGATGTCCCATTCCCACTCTCAGACTACATTCTCCCATCTTGTGCTCTAGCAATTCCCTGCATTGTCACTTCAGACTGCCTGATTATGTCCTAACTCTCTCTCCAAGTTTCCACTGCCTGTCTTCCTTTGAAGACAATATCAGCTGCTGATTTGGAATTAAAAGGAATTGAAAAATGTTGATAGCATATAAGCCAAATGACTTTGGTTAGCAAAACTCCTCTCACATTTCTATGCATAGAAGTAAAAAAAATATGATCCCATTCATTAGCATTTGTAATATATTTTATTGGGTCCTTTCCCTATAGGATAATCATATTTTAATGAATTCCTTGGCTTGATTTTTAAATGCCCTAATTAATTCTTTAATGTCTCATTCCTGTTTTGACTTTACTGTAGTCCACCCAGTGTTTGTTTGGATTGGGGAGTGGCTGTAAATATTTATAATAAATAACAAAGTCTAATAATAATTATAGCAGAATAATTACTATAGCACTATCCAGCTGCTCTTGGAAGTTGCTCAGGAAGGTGCTTCTTTTTAACACTCAGTTGTCTGGTGCCTCATAGCATGCTTCTTCCTGATACCTGTACAGACAGACTTAAGCATGCTCATCATCCCAGTTAGCAGAAAATGCCAGCCCTATTGGTTTTCTCTTCTTGTCCTCCATTTGTTAAGGATGACTTACAACAATTATTTAGTGACTGCTCAAAGTTACAACGGCACTGAAAAAAGTGACTTATGACCATTTTTCACACTTATGACCATGGCAGCATCCCAGGGGGTCATGTGATCAAAATTCAGACGCTTGGCAACTGACTCAGATTTGTGACGGTTGCAGTGTCGTGTGATCACCTTTTGTGACCTTCTGACAAGCAAAGTCAACGGGGAAGCCAGATTCACTTAACAATAATTTCATCAACTTAACAACTTCACTTAACAACTATGGCAAAAAAGAGTTGAAGAATGGGGCAAAATCCGCTTAGCAAATGACTCACTTAGCAACAGAAATTTTGTGCTCAATCATAGTCGTAAATCAAGGATTACCTGTACGAAGTCTGGCTGAAGCTACTGCAAATGACACTGGAACTCCGCGCCCCTTTTTTTGTGAGATTGGTACACTCTTCGTATTAAAAAATGGGTTTTATTTTGAATTTTCTCTTGTATGTTATGTCAGAGATGGGAATGAAAACATATCAATAAACATCATTTTTATAATCCTTCTTTGTAACATCTGAAGACAAAAACATGCAACATCTAGAGTCACAATTAGTTTCAGATGGTGTATCTGGCCTGTCTAGCTTGATCTATGAACTCATGGACCTACTTTGGAGTATCTCTGGACAACTATAGTTCTCTCTGCCATTACTCAAATGATTCAAGCCACCATGCTAAGGAGTACCATTGCCAAAGTTACAGGGGCTGCAGCTACTAATGTCCTATATTACATATACTCTTCCACTTTCACCCTAATAGACATTTGGAGGCAAAATGGAGGCAATTTTAATACAAACCAGCCTCAGATCTATTTCATTTAATAAAAAATGTACCAGATACTCCTCTTTCCTTTTGTACTCTGATATAAAGTCAGAACTACTGCCTTCTTGAGCTTACCTCAATGGTGACAATTTTCTTCCTAAAGCCAGATTTAATAAGGGGGTGGGGAACCTCTCTTTAGAGTGTTCCCTGCCCTTATTAAGTCCCATTAGACCAGTGCTTATTAGGAT
The DNA here is from genome assembly GCF_051295495.1 of Thamnophis sirtalis. Taxonomy (NCBI): domain Eukaryota; kingdom Metazoa; phylum Chordata; class Lepidosauria; order Squamata; family Natricidae; genus Thamnophis; species Thamnophis sirtalis. Next base: position 62,259,840 of record NW_028261387.1, read on the forward strand.
AAATTAGGCTTGATGTGAAAGAGATGAAAAGTTGTTGAGTAAATGGTTTTCCTCTTAGGAGACTGCTTTGTGAATTAAGGCATATTGCAAGCCAAGCTGATTTCCTCAGATTTCATGGGAACTGCCAAATAGCTTTTTATTCAGAATTGGTCACATGCCAAATATCTGTCGGTTGTTTCTATCTCTTCCTTTTGAGGATGGTCATTCATTTGGAGGGGGGACCAGATCTGAATTAAAGTCTTTTCTTATTTTAGTATTTATGAGTGCCACAAGTCTCTCACACACATTCAGCCTATCTATCTCCAACATGGAACTTTCATATATCATATATCACTGTAAAGAGGCTTTCAAATATTTTATGTCCAATTCCATTTCCCAGGGTTGTGACTTTTTTTTACTTTCCTGAAGTTTGGACCCTGGCATGTAATTTCATAGAATACTATCTAAAAACTAGGAAATACACCAGAAAGCATTCCACACTAAATGCTGGGATGGAAGTTTTACAGATTGAGTGCAGGGCAGGCTGAATACGTTGCCCTTACAGCATGTTTCCATGATATTTGTATGTCTATAAGGTAGAGGAAGAAAATACCTTCTGAAAAACATACTATGATGCCATTATTATGCTCAGTGTCAGAACTCTCAAAGAATAAAAAATTTTACGACTCTGTTATCCCTGTTAGAATTTGCGGTAGAATTGAGGCGATTGGATGGAACTGACTGTTCAGACATGAAGACTGAAAATAAAGGAGGAGCAGTCTTTCTGGGTTCTGGATTAGTAAGATTTATTAAGACAAAGGTCAAGATGATACCGCAAGAATTCCAATGGGTACATGCAGTATGCTTTCAAGTATGAGCTTCTTATAAAGGGGCAATTCAAAACTGTTTCTTTTTTTTTGCTTGCTTTTTTCCACCCCTTTTTGAGAAGAGCTTGTGTTTTCGGAGAAGGTCGGTTAGCCTGGCCTGCACCTGGGCATTGTTTACACACCTGCTACTGGCCGCCTTATCGGGGTAAGGATCTACACTAACATCCAGAAGACCAGCAATAAAGCAATAAAATCTGCTACACATTTGAGGCATGACAATTGCACTCAACTTGTCCACAAGCCAAGGTTACAGTTTACATATTTTAGCTTGGATGTACAATGTGTAACAAATTGGATTGTCTAGATTCAAAATAGGAGAAGTGTTCTGGGTTTGTGATTAGGACTTAATGTAAAAGAAGCACTTTGTACATAGCAAAGTACATTTAAATGCAATAATTTTTTATTAAGTATGATAATATGTGTTGAAGAATTTCATTTTTTTAGAATAGCATGCTAATGTTTGACCAGACTCACAAAGAATCCTGTAGCATGTTTAAAATATTAAATATTTTAGGTCTACGACTAAAAAGCTGTTTGATTATTTTCATCTAATTTCCATGTATTTTGGTGTGCTGAAAACAAATAAAATATTGAAAAAACTCCTAGACATCATGATTTGCCACAACATGCAAAATTGCCTTCAAATTTATCATTTTTTTAAAAAAAATGGTATTTTTTTATATTATGGGTTTTTAGCCAAATTTAAAGTCCAAATTACTATTGATTAATTCACATAAGTGCATTTAAGATATAAGATGCCAAAAAATCCTTAAAGGGTTTGTTCGAGTTATGTAAAAAAAAATATAGCATTGTAAATCTGATGGTCAGCAATATATACATAAGCTAAGCAAGTTTTAAGTCTGTGCTTTAATCTTTCCTGAAGAATCCAGTGGGAGTGAGACACAGGGCAGATAGCAGAATCTCCGGTCAGTGCAGGGGGCATGTCTTGTGTACAGACACAGAGCTGCTCTCTCCTTCATGCCACACTTGTGCATGAATCATCATCAGGTTCTTGGTTCTAAGCTGTTCACACTTTTTCATTGCAATTCATGTTAGCTCGTCATTCTTCAACTGTTATGTTATGGCTCCGTGAAAGTGTATTAATTCACCAGACAGTTTCTGTTTCATCTGTGGTGAATATACAGTATGGAAGCAACAGCAGTATATTACAGACTTTGTGAAAAAAGTATACTTTGCATACTTTGGACTAAAAATTGGAGATCAAGATAAAGTTTGGGCGCCTCATAAAGTATGCAAACAGTGTGTTGAGGACCTCCAAAACTGGTTCAAGGGTAAGAAAAAATCTTTCTGTTATGGGATTCCTATGGTATGGTGAGAGCAAAAGAACCGTAGTGATGACTGTTACTTTTGTTCATGCGATGTGAAAGGGTTTAATTCCAATTGGAAGCATTCCATTTCATACCCCAATCTTCACTCAGCAATTCGTCCCATCTCCCATGGCACAGATATACCAGTACCCAAGCCCCCTGCTATCTTGGAAGAGATACCTAGCTCCGATGAAGTTGAAATCATACCTGAATCAGATGAGGAATCAAGTTCTGACTTTGAAGATGATACAAGACCAAAATTGTTTTCTCAGGAGGAGATGAATATTTGGTAAGAGACTTGAATCTTCCTAAAGACGCCGCTGAGTTACTCGGATCAAGGCTGAAAAGCAGGAATTTATTGTTGCCAGGAATTGTCATCTTCATGGTTCAGACATCGTGAAAAGGAGTTCGTTCCTTACTTCACCAAGGAAGACAAGTTGGTTTATTGCATCAATCTCGAAGGTCTGATGGGTCAATTTAAAATCCAATATGATTCAGAGCAATGGCATCTTTTTATAGATTCTTCAAAAAGAAGTCTCAAAGCAGTTTTACTCCACAACAGTTTTTATGCTTCCATACCTGTAGGTCATTCCGTACACTTGAAGGAAACCTACAAGAACTTGGAATTGGTTCTTCATAAACTTAAATATGAAGACCATGGTTGGCAAGCGTGTGGGGACTTGAAGGTCTTGTGCATGCTGCTCGGGCAACAAGCTGGGTATACCAAATACCCTTGTTTTCTGTGTCTATGGGACAGTCGAGACCGACAAAATCACTGGACCAAGAAGAGTTGGCAGCCGACGGTGCTAACAGTCGGTGAAAAAAATGTCCTCCGAGAAACTTTGGTACCTTCCCATAAAGTTCTTCTACCACATCTCCACATAAAATTGGGATTGATGAAGCAATTCGTAAAATCACTTCCAAGAGATGGAGAATGCTTCAAATACTTGGTCACCACGTTTCCATGCCTGTTGGAGGCAAAATTGAAGGAAGGTGTGTTCGTCGGACCAGACATTAGAAGGCTTATAGTTGATCAAGATTTTGTCAATACCATGACGGATCCTCAGAAAGAAGGGTGGATTGCATTTAAAGAAGTAGTATAGAATTTTTTAGGCAATAACAAAGATCCTAATTACAAAAAGATCGTCGGAAGAATGCTGAAAGCATTTCAAGCTTTAGGTTGCCTGATGAGTTTGAAAGTGCATTTCCTCAAGTCCCACCTTGACTACTTTCCTGAAAATTTGGGAGCTGTGAGTGAGGAACAAGGTGAACGATTCCACCAAGACAATAAAGAGATGGAAAGGAGATACCCGGGAAAATGGAGCATTACAATGATGGCAGACTACTGTTGGATGCTTCAGAGAGACATTCCATATGCTACTCACAAGCATAAATGCACCAAGAGGAGCCTCACAAGGAAGAAGAATCAAGTTTGGTGTGTAGGTGAGCTCATTTCAGTTCAAAAAAGGATTTTCATGAAAATATTGTAATAAAACTTTAATTTTATAAGTCTATTTTCATTTATTTTGAGGTATTGCCTTATTTAACATAGTTACCTAAATTGTCAGCGCACCAAAAAACAAAGATTACGTGGAATAACCAAAACAGCCCCCCCCCCCAAAAAAATGTGCAGTCCTGTTTTTGTGCCTTCCAGAAATTTTATACCTTAATACATTTGCTAGTGACTCACAAAATCAACTGAATTATCCAACTGTTATTGTGTCAATGTAAAATTAATGAAAACAAGTTCTGTATTGCTTCAATAATGGCTTGTGACACTAGAAATACTACAAATCAATGAGGAAAAGGCCAGTGAGGTGCCACAAATCTTTTTCACTGCAAGAAACCAAGAAACCAATGTCTGAAAAATTACCAGTTGTTAGCTATACAGATTCTCTTAATATTTCTTTGGCTTTATGTCAGAACAGTTCAACAGCATCAGGACTGTTTTAAGACAGTCATTTCTTACTCCATTGTTGCAAACACATCCCCAACTGGGCCGGTTTCAATTGTTTTGTGAGAGTACTGATGGTTATGGACATTTCTTCATCAAATATGAAGAAAAACAGAAAATGTTGGCAGTTGTGGCTTAATAAAAACAAAATGAAAAATTCCTATAGGCATCTAGTATACCTCAATACTTCAAGCAGCTCTGTCACTAATAATAGACCTATCTCAATAACATATGGGATTATAAGCTTTATGCTGCATTTTAGCATCCAGAATTTAATGGGTATTCTGGCTTAATGTTATAGAACTGAAGTTTAATATTAGGAGGACACCAAATTTGGAAGATCCTTTCAGATGCAATAGTACTCTTTAGCAATAATACAATTCTCTTTTGAAGGCACCTGTGGAAAAATTGACATCTGTGGAAAAATTTAGAAACAGCCACCCACTACTGGACCCTCACCTCTCTCCAGGCCTTCCGAAAAGCCGTCAAAACCTGGCTTTGCCGGCAGGCCTGGGTGTGATGAGTTCCCTCCCCTCTCGACATGTATGGTTGTGCGATTGTTGTCGACTTTTATTATTTGTATTTTGTCTTTTATGTTCCCCCTTTTTTCCCCTTTGAATTGTTCGCCGCCCTGAGTCCTCCCGGAGAAGGGCGGCATACAAATAATACAATACAATACAATACAATACTGCAGTGTCATCTAAGTTGGGAAAGATTGGAAATCGCTCAAAGTCAATAAAATGAAATAGAAGATGGGATGGAGAGCCATAGGCAAACTTTTACTTTCCATGTTCTATTTCCTTACATATTTCTCATATATATATGTATGTATGTATGTATGTATGTGTATGTGTATGTGTATGTGTATGTATATGTATATGTATATGTATATGTATATGTATATGTATATGTATATGTATATGTATATGTATATGTATTTGTATATGTATATGTATATGTATATGTATATGTATATGTATATATTTGTACTGAATGGAAAGAGATGAAGAAGCACATCAAAAATTACCACCTAATGGTCATTTCTAAGTTACACATTAGATAAGATCCTTTATTTACCGCAGAGTCAACTTGTGATTCCCTGGTAGAGCATCTGTCTATCAGCAGTTTTCTAGGCGTGGTAACAACACACTATGAATACCCTGTGAGAGTCGTGTGTCAGGTTAATTAACAACTTTGTGGTTACAAGTTCTTACTTAAAGCAGATGTGTACATTGCCTGTTTGTCTGCCAGCTTAACATCAAGCCAAAGATTTTCAAAGCAAACAGGTGCTATAAGTTATAATTACGGTATTTTCAGTAAGAATGAGAAAAATAAGAGAGCTGATTGGATTAAAAGATCAGACAAACTCCTGGGGGTTATCTTTCAAATGAAAATAAAAGAAAGTAACTTGAATTTTCTGAAGCATATCCTAGAATGGCAATTTTCTTGAAACAACACTATTATTTTACATAGCAAAAAAAATTAGCATTTAAAATACGTAATCTGAAAATACACTGAGGATACACTGATGTAAGCTCCTTTATTATACATGTCTCTAATGTAAGCTCTGTTTTTAAAAAATAACACAAACACTACTACTTATTCATATTTCTTAATGGCACACGACACACCTAGTTTCAGATTCTTTTTCCCCCCATAGAATTTTAGTAGAGAAGGGCAAATGCTAGCAGGGCTTTGATGTTAGTCTAGAAAAAAAAATCAATGGGAGCAGAGCAGAATGCCCCAATCTTTTCCCAGGGGAATCTGTGGCAAAATTATTTTACATCTCTTCTTGTGGTGGAAGATTTCTTAGTAGCAAAAATTATAAGGTCAAGGAAGGAAACTGATATCAAAGGACAACTGTGTCAAGGTGAAATCCAAGTGGTGATCCAGTCTTAATTTGAATTCTTTTATTACTTTATAGTCTGAGAATTATCTGCTCTCTTAAATTCAGAGCTGAATAAGGTACTTTTGCCTAGTTTGTTTCATCCTATAGTCATGGTCAAGAATTGTTTTCAGTAGTTAGAAAGAAATATGTTTTATCCAAATGGAAGCAAAGACTGTTCTGACCCAGCCTTCGCAAGTAATGATAAGCTGCTTACTCATGAGTAAAAGAAACCCTCTTTTCAAAACGGGGCAGGAACAATCTTTTATTCGCATGGATAAACAAAAACCAAACATAATTAGTCCCAACAAAACTGGTTTTGGGCAAGAAATCTGAATTGTTTGCTGCATACTAGAAAATAAATGGTTGCCTGTGACAACTGGCTACTCCCAAGCTCCTACTATTTACGTATTTCCCAGCCAGGGAGGGACTGATTAGTGTCTATGTTTGCTTTTCCCTGAGAGCCGTCTTATTGCTTTTCTTTGCTCTCCTTTCTTTTCCTCTCTATGCATATGTTCTCCCACCTCACTAAGCTCAGGCCCTGAAGACAGCTGCCCTCCACCTGGGGAGGATGGAAGGCCCTGGCCCTGGCTCTGTTTCTGATTATGTTTCCTTATCAGAACCTTCCAAAGGCTCCGAAGCTGGCCCAGTTCTCCCTCAACCTCCTCCTTGTCTGACTCGGTTGCTAGCTCTGCTGGCAGCCGATGGCCGCAACACTACCACCCTGAAGATTAATTATGGTGAAAGGTTTCTCATATCTATCTGTTTCTTAAACTAGTAACAGCGATTAAATACATAATCATCATACCAACTTGCATACTCTGATTTGATACACAATATATTTGCAATGTGTATGCATGCTTTCTGAAACAAAGCTGCACATTTTGCTGACAAACATTTTAAATAGACTGACATATAACTTGTTCTTCTTGACTACACTTTTGGATTACACATCTGCAAAAAATATAGTACAATGTTTAGCTATTGTAAAGAGGTTCTATCTGGATGATGTATTTGAAAGATTGTCTTACTGTTGAAAACAATGGTTTACAGACACTTTCAGTCACAGTTTTCTATACAGCAAACATATATTTTTGTTAGTCTAAGGCTTTTTCCCATCTCTTTGCATGCAGGTAGTCTCACAAAAGTTATAAATCCTGTATTTTCTTTCATTCCAATATTTCTAAATACTATTCTGGCACAATTTATGGAAACTTTATTAACCTCACATTATCATAATTTGTGGCCAAAGCAGCATCTTTAACATTTAAATATATTTTTATAACTTATAATAAGATTCAGCATGGTGTAGAGATAAAAATATTGAACTATAACAGGAAAGAGCCAGCTTCTAGTCTACCCTCAGTGGGAGAAGCTTTCTGGGTGACCAAACTTGTCATTTTCTTTCAGATCAACTTAATACGCAGCGTTCCTGTTGCTCAGTGCTGTGTATCCTACCTTAAACTCCTGAATGAAAAACAGGCTATAAATAAAAATAAATAATTATGTAGCTTTTATTTTGCTTTCTGGGGCAGAGATGGCCGTTACAAGGTTAACTTTTAATAAAATTTATTCATTGCTGTGATTATTTACCTTTCATAGCTGATCTTACTCTTTTTTCTTAATGCTTTTTTCATACTTCACGCTATTCCATACCTTTACTATCTTGTACAGAGTGCTTTATAGTGTTGTTAAGACAAAATTAACTATGCATAATCCCTTTTAAACTAAAGTTCTAATACACCATAAGCTTTCACAAAAACTTATCTATTCTGATGGAACATGAGATACAGTGCACCACGGGTATCAAATTCAATCATATCACGTGATGTATTATGACGTATCATGATGTTTTTTTGCCTTTGCAGAGCCAGGGTGGGTATGGCCTGTGCTTGACTCATACGGCCTGCAGGCTGCCAGTTTGACAGGCCTGCGTATACCATCATTGTCACAAAATGATTAACAGAACACTTCACCTTTTTATTACCAGTGTATACACTGATGGAACAACCAAAGCAGGCTAAAGTCCTAAGTGGGAGATGGATGGTATGGTGGAGATAAGCCTTAGCCTGTTTTCTGTCAATCCACAGCAGTGGTGGGTTGCAGGAAGTATGCCCTGGTACGGGTGTTCTGGTGCCTGCCAGGAGCACAGGGTACCATTCTGGTACGGTGCTCTGGAGGGCCCACCCACCCACTTGCCATCATTACCTGTATTTGAGTTCTTCAGCGCTGCCTCCGAGCAGCTGGAGCGTCATGGAGGCATCGTGGAGTGTCACAGGAGGTAATGACGCATGCATTCATGTGGTGGCTTCCGGGCCCCGTTGCACCGTACCGGTTGCACCGGGATCCGGAACCCATCACTGATCCACACCCAGGCCCACTTTGATGTTGCGTCTTTACCCCAGCTCCATATCTGATGTCAGAACTTTCTAATCACTGATGTCAGCATTGAATCACAGCACCACTGCAAATCCGTATAGCCCTTGCCTTCATTGATGTACAAAGAAACAGATTTCGCACATTAATTCAAACCAGGGACTGACAAAATGTAAAATATACATTGTTTGTCCTACCTAGATCTTTTCCACCTCTTGAGATGGATTGAGGAGGAGGAAAAGTCTCATTTTGGGTTTGATGCCTGCTATGCTGAATGATTATAGAACCTTTTTCTGCTGTTTGCAATGGAGATTTAGATTCCAGTAGCTGTTTTTCTTTTGTCGGAACATGGTTCTGCATTTTTTCCAGGCACACTTTCTTTTTTCACTCCTTTTGTGTAAATCAAGGTCCTCTGTTCCCCAACCTGTTTAGTGAGCTGCTGTTTCTTTATTTGTTCTGCACTTACTGTATATATGGTGGAAGAAATGTCCTTCTGGGTTCAGTTCCAAGTGGGGGGAAAAGACACTGGGAACATGGAGGCTGCTTGGAAAGATGGTTTAATGGTGGACAGGTTCACATGGCTTGAGCTCCTGAACAGAAAATGTGGGTCACATGCTTTCAGATGTTGGGTGAAGAAGAAAAAGAAACTGAAATGGTGAAAGTCCCTGGTTTTATGACATCTCTGAATTTTAAATTTTAGCTTGTATACTGATTGGTTATCAGACTCCCATGGGGCTATGCAGGGGCAACTCTGTAGGCTGTGCTTTGAGTCCACATTTGGCTGAGCATTGCTTCTTCCCAGGTGCCCTGTGGTGAGATGGGTAATGGGCGAATACTATCATGCCTTAATCCCAACACCCTGGAGCTGAAAGGGGGCTCATGCCTTTTAATGGCCCATTGACAAAAGTGGTGGCTATTATGAGTGAGTCTGTTTCATGCCTAAAACAAGTTTCTCCATTTCTTATCGAGGGAAATATAATATTCTGCCTTTTCAATATGTCCTAGGATATTTCATTCTTCTAGGAGAAGGAGCAGGTGTTAATGTCCTACAATATGTTGGCTAAATTGGTTGGAATCTCTGAAAATAGTCCAAATATCAAATATTAGTCAAAATACATTTTGAAGACACCAGTTTTAGAGAAAGCTAGTTTGCTTAATCATTTTCTTATTTTAACCATTCAGTCCTGTCCACTCTTAGTGATTGTATAGGCAAGTGCTCTCTATGTTACCCTGACAAAGAAAGTTTCTTTCAGTTATTGTATGTTCATCTTTGTACAGTTTTAGAAAAGAATAGAATGGAATGGAATGGAATAGAATAGAATAACAGAGTTGGAAGGGACCTTGGAGGTCTTCTAGTCCAACCCTCTGCTTAGGCAAGAAACCCTACACTACTTCACATGGTTATCCAACATCTTCTTGAAAACTTCCAGTGTTGGAGCATTCATAACTTCTGGAGGCAAATTGTTCCACTGATTAATTGTTCTAACTTTCAGGAAATTTCTCCTTAGTTCTAAGTTGATTCTCTCCTTGATTAGTTTCCACCCATTGCTTCTTGTCCTACCCTCAGGTGCCTTGGAGAATAGCTGCATTCCCTCTTCTTTGTGACAGCCTCTAAGATATTGGAACACGGCTATCATGTCACCCATAGTCCTTCTTTTCATAAGACTAGACATACACAGTTCCAGCAACCAGTTTTTATATGTTTTATCCTTGAGTCCCCTAATCATCTTTGTTGCTCTTCTCTGCACTCTTTCTAGAGTCTCAACATCTTTTTTTACATTGTGGCTTCCTAGCATCAATGACTTCTCCAATGAATTTGCACACATGACATGGCCAAAATAAATCGGATGTAGTTTTATTATTTTGGCTTCTAGTGATGTGTTTGGTTTTATATGATCTGAATTGTATAAACCAGACATGTCACTAAGTGCTTCATCCTATTTGTTGAATAAGCCACAAATTATTTGGTTAACACATGCTGCATATGATTTCCAGATTAACAAGTCTGGATCATACTACATACTAAGCCAAAACTAAACAAGCCATATTACTATGTTGGATAATGTATGAAAAAGTCTTTCACTTTCACACACATGGAAACATTGCTGAGTATGTGTTTTCTGTGAAATATTACTTTTGATTTAAAATTATAGTGCTGTAGTAGTCCCATATTTTTCTAAGAGGTTTTGTATTATTAAACTGTAAACAGAAGATATTAAAGAACTGCAGAATATAACACAATAAGAAAAGAAAATTGTTTCTCTCCTTTTTCTCATTGCTCTTATGCTTTCTAACAAGACTTCAGTAGCAAGTGAAAATGGAGAAAAATGATGAGAGAATTGCTAGGAAGAAGATCAGCTGATCAATGTATCCTTATATTGTAAATCATTGATTTAAAAGTATGAAAGACTAATGAATGGTTCAGGTAAATATCCTTCGCCTCTGTTTCTGCAGCATGTGTAAAAAAGTATTGACACTTTTCTCTGCATTATCCTCCACCTTCTTGTCTCTAGGAGAAATACTTTGGAAACAGATGGGAATAGAGTAATGGCCTCTTAAGTTATTCTAAATCCATGAATAGGATAATTATCATTATCATTATTATTATTTTTGAAGATTAAAATGCAAGAAGTGACTCCTTGGAAGTTGCAGGACAAGGGCTTTGATGTTGACAAAGGAGGAACTTTCCCCACCAGACAGGGCTGTTATAAGTATGTATATTCTGATGAGTGATGGAAGGAAGGAAAAGAATCACTTTGGAATTAACATAGCCTGAGAGCATGTTCCTGCTTTCATAGACCACCTTTGATCTGCTTGAAATGTGACAGCTCATTGTAAGGGCAATATTGCTTCATATAAATCATGTTTGATAGAATGTGTTTTTGGCCTTTAAAAGAAACCTTCCATCGAGCATTTAAAAAAAAAAGAAACAGAAGAAAAGATTGGGGTAATTTAAGATGAACCTATAATTTATTGCATGGGCCTGATTTTGTGCAAAGTTATGTTAAGTTTTGTTAATGTAATTTATGAGGTATAAGCCTTTCCCGGAGCACAAGAAGAGCATGTTTTCTGGTTCATTGAAAAGAATTGTGAGTTGCCAAAAACAAATAAATCAGCCATGAGCCCAAAGGTCATGTGATAAGTAAGGAACTGGACTTGACTGAAAGGTATGGGGGGGGAAACTGACCCATAATTCTAAATGTTTAGGGTGGGGACATTATTTATTTTGGTTTTTAAGGGAAAGAATTACTTCCATTTTTTTTCTATTGGTTGGACTTTGATCTGCTGTTTGGGACAGTTCCACTGTAAGGTCAAGACGAATCAGATATGGAGGCTATCTTGCTAAGTAATCCCCCCACTACCACCACGCTTTTATTTATTTATTATTAAACCCTTATCCCTAAGTGTTAGTATATTTGCAACAGAATCAGCAAATTTTCTCCCCTGGGGCAAATAATTTCACAACATAGGGGGCCGTGGAGAGACAAATACAGTAACCAGTTTCTTTGAGTTAGCTACAGACAGAAAATATGAGTATCTGGGCTTTAGAGGTAAAATCAACATTTTCCCCATTGAAAAATATATTTAATAGGACTACGCATCATTTCATCAATGTGAAGCACACAACACTGATACATAATATTATGATGTTGGGAATAGTGACTAATCTATTCAGCTTTTAGAACTATATTGACAATTCAGATAATCAGAGATTTGGCTCATATAGCAGAATAATTTTTTTGACAGTGTTGAATACTGGCTTGCGGGCGGAGCCGGTTCAATGTCTTCCCTGATTGGCCGAGACACTCGACGCCCCATTGGCTCATTGCTCAAACCCGGGGGTATAAATGTTTGGCGCGAACCACGCCAGGTGAATCATAGTTTACTCTGCTAGAATAAAGGTTGCTGTTTTACTACCTTCTTGTCGCGTCCTCCTCCTTCCGCTCTAAGATGCAAAACTGGCGACGAGGATGGGATGAGATTCCCGTGACCACAGAGAAGAACAAACCAGCTTGCCTCCGCGTTTGAATCATACTTTTCAGGTTAGGAACGCCGGCAGCGAACAAAAATCTTCTCTGTTTCTTCTTTCCTTTCCCTGGCTTTGCATCAGAATGGCAACAGCGCTTCCTCCTTTCGCGCCGTTTGGGTCTGCGGGAGAATCCTGGGACGGCTTCATGGAGCGTTTTGAATGCTATTTAATCGCGTCAAAGAACAGGGCACAGACTGACGAGGAGAAGTGCAGCTTTTTCCTGTCTTGCTGCGAGCCCTCTATGTTTGCTTCTGCGAGAGCCCTGGCCGCTCCGAGGCCAGCTTACAAACTTGGGTGGGACGAGCTAATGTCCAGGTTGAGGGACCATTACGCCCCCTCACCTTCTTTGATTGCTCGTCGGTTTACTTTTCGCCGCCGAGTGCAGAAGCCCAGCGAATCTATCAGTCAGTTCCTCGAGGCATTGCGCACAGTGGCCGCCCAATGCGATTTTGCAGACCTAGAGGAGAATCTTGTGGAGCAGTTTGTATGCGGGGTCCGCGACGTACATTTGCGCAGCCGTATGTTCCGGAACCACAAGATTACTTTGGCGCAAGCTGTGGAGACTGCGCGAGCAGCAGAACTTTCTGAACAATCCACGGCCGACATGGAACGCCTTCAGCTGAAACCCTTCACGCAAACCGCTGCGGGGCCTTCCAATCAGACGAACCTCGTTGACGACCTCTCCCCCACGGAAGACGAGGAGGAGGAAACCGTCGGACAGATGAGGACGCAGCCGAAGCAGAGGCCACACCAGCAACCACCGACGTCCGTTCAGCCAGCTTCAAACATGCCTTGCCGTGGATGCGGCGGCCGCCACAGCCGCGTATCTTGCCCGTTTCGTTCCGCTGTCTGCCGCCGTTGCCGAGGAGAAGGACACCTCGCCAAGGTTTGCCGGGCTCTCTTGCCAGCCCCATCGTTCATGCAGCCCAGCAACCAGCGTCAGACATTGCAACGCCGCCAACAACCACGTCCAGCGAGGCGAGCTGAGGACTGCTATTCAACCCACCAGCTCCCTAGTGCTGAGTGCGTAGTCTATCAGGCTTCCCACGTCCCTGCCGGCGGTCGCAAAATTAGCACCGTCGTTCGTCTTGAAGGTCAGCCTTGCCGAATGGAGGTGGACTCCGGGTCTTCCCGTTCCCTTTTATCTTGGGCTTTGTTTTCCCGCCTTTGCCCTAGGGTTCCTCAGAGTAAATTGCGCCCTGCCGGGGTCTCCCTCTTAGATTACCAGGGAAATGGGATTCCCACGGCAGGAATATTCCACATCCGGGTGGAATACGGAGATTTTAAAGGGAAACTTCCAGTTTTAATTGTTAAGGATAACCTGCCCGCTCTTCTGGGGTTAGATTGGTTCCCCGTTTTGGGCCTCACTATAGAAGGGGTGCATAGGGTAGTTCCCCGTGCCGTAGATAGCGTTTTGGATGAGTTCGCAGATGTGTTCGATGGGAAATTAGGTTGTTATAAGGGCACCCCCATTTCCCTTTGCCTCAATCCCCAGGTCGCGCCTATTAGGCTGAAGGCACGTAGGGTTCCTTTTGCATTGAGAGCAAAGGTAGATGCTGAATTGGATAAGCTTATAGAGCAGGGGGTAATAGAGCCCGTAGATCATGCCCTTTGGGAAACCCCTATAGTCCTCCCGGTCAAACCCGACGGATCGGTGAGGATATGTGCCGACTATAAGTCGACCATCAACTTGGCCCTGCAGGCAAATCCATATCCTGTTCCTGTAGTGCAACATCTACTTCACTCTTTGGGGCAAGGCCGCATTTTCGCCAAGCTGGATATGGCACAGGCCTATCAGCAGCTTCCCGTAGACGATGATGCGGCTACAGCCCAGACCATTGTTACCCATCGCGGGGCTTTCCGTTGCCGCCGCCTCCAATTTGGCGTTTCGGTTGCCCCAGGGATATTTCAGAGCCTCATGGAGCGGTTGCTCCATGGGATCCCAGGCGTCGTTCCTTATTTTGACGACGTCCTGGTTGCAGCCCCTAGCCACCTGGAACTCCTAAAAACACTGCGGGAGGTTCTTACACGTTTTAGGGAGGCTGGATTGAAGTTAAAGCGCAGCAAGTGCGAAATTGCTGTTCCCCAAATAGAGTTTTTGGGATTCCTTATTGATGCACAGGGCATCCACCCCACTCCCTCGAAAGTTGCGGCCATAAAAAACGCTCCTGCACCCACCTCGAGGGCGGAATTGCAGGCGTTCCTGGGGCTTTTAAACTTTTATGCCCCTTTTATTCCCCACAAGGCGTCGTTAGCTGAACCGTTACATCGATTGCTTGACCGGTCAGCGGCCTGGAAATGGGGTAGCCGTGAAGCGCAGGCGTTCGCGGCTATAAAGGACATTTTAACCTCGTCAGCAGTCCTAAGATGCAAAAGACAGGCAGGACAGAGAAGCCACTATTTCCTAAAATGCCCCAGATGGAGGACAAATGACAACTATTGACAGCTATAGTTTTCTCTTATAATTTGTTAGAATGAAACTTTGGCTAGAATATTTCATGAATATAAAATAATGACTGTCATAAAAACTGGCAGTTAGAATGGCCAGAACAAAAACTATGTAGGTCTCTTTAACGTAGTACCCTCCAATTTCACTGAATGCATAAATTGGTTCAAAGTAATCAGATGATAAGACAAAATAATTCTCCAGTAATGTATTTTACTGAACTCTACACTGTGGTCTTTTCTAATTCTAAGCAAACTTCTCTGTTGTAATCATCCTATGGCAACCATTGTCAGTCTTCCTGTTGCAGTGATACATCTACTGTATTTAACATCTGGGACCTATCAGTCTGCTGCAAAGGCACATCTACTCTATGGAACATCTGGTACCAATCACCCATCTTCACTGTTCTTTGGCTTCTTATTAAGGGAAATTTAACAAGTCATGTACTTAAGTGATGGGGTTCAGGGTCATATATCTCCCTAATCGAGGTCAATAAGAAGCACATTTGAGACTTTATCATGCTGTTCGTATGTATCAGCATATACCCTCATATTGTTATGTACTTGAGGACCTACAGGTCTTCCTTCCATAACCTGTTGCCCTTTGAACATTGAACCGTAGCTCCTAAAATTCACTCACCAGTAGGCCCTACTAAGTAACAAAATTAAATTGATGGCAACCTGAATGCTCTGAAAATAGAGAAGAAGTTAAATGTGGTTGAGTTCTGCTGGTTTTGTATGAAGAAGGTATTGTTTAAATTTTGTAGTGTAGTAATTTGTTTTTTCCTTATTTACTTATCTTGCTTTTCAAGTTAAAAAGCACTTATACCATGAAAGAGACCAGGAATAAACTACTTATCAGAAGCAGAAAATCATAACATTTCAAAGACATAAATTTATACTCAATAGTACTGATGTCTAAACATGTAAACCCTTAGACATAATATTAAATCATAGCTTAACACAAAGGTTTTATCAGGTTTTGCTCCCTTTCTTTTTCCTTCACTGCTTGGGCTACAAGCTTTAAACTGCAATGAATCTTGGTAATAGTTCAATAGGTCAGATTCATATGTTTCATTTAAGTTAGCTTGTGTCAACTAGCCATAGTAAACAGCTTCTCCAGCCTTAGCGTGTGACAAGTTGCTGTTGATTCAGTGAGTGCATTGCCCAGCCACAGTGAGCTCAAAATTTGCCATGACTTCTGTGCACAAATCCCAGAGTCTTATCTCCATTCCTTTATGTGGCCTTAAACCTCCCACCGCAGGGTTAATGCTTTTCATACAAACCAACCCATTAACTGTGGCATGATCTGAGGAACTCGGTAGCAGCAAAACTTTAAACTTCTATGTGGAAATGGAGCAAGCTGGCACTGGCCTACTCTGTCTCCTAATCTGCCCAATTATCCTAGGTAGAAACCAGAATAGAAAGTGCTTAAAAAGCCATAATCACACCGTGCAGAAAGAGGAGAGCGTATGGTTGCGTTTTTGTTTTGTTTAATGATATAATTAGTAGCTTCTTGGTGCCAAGGAAGTAGAGTTTTTATATTCCATAAGAGAAGCTGCATTTGCAAGACATCATAATTTGGGAGTTTAGATTCTTCTACATATTTTTAGGACAGTGGGCAAGCAGCAAGGACGTAAGTTTCTTTGGGTTCTGCAGGTTATTTAAGTCTGACGGTATTATTGTTTACACTCTTTATTTCCTCTGTGGTAAAGGCTTCAGGGCAGCTTTTCAGGATCAGTTTCCTGGAAAAACAGAAGGCTGGAAAACTGTGCTGAGTCCTGCAATAACTATTTAATTACAAATACTAAGACTAAGGTGGTAGTAAGATAATAGAAACATTCAGGTGTGAAGTTTGTTCTTAAAAATTATTATTTTAAAATTATTTTAAAATTTCAGGTTTAATTTTCCACCCAATCACTAAAAACATTGGATTATTTTTTTCTAGTTGGCAAACTGTTCATATAACAGTAATCCTTGGTTTGCTTAATTAATTCTTGCAATTGGCTAAGTTACACATATTAAATCAAAATCAAACAAACCACATTATTGCTTACTGCTGGCATCTCTAATTTTCTTACTTCCCAGATTTGTGGATCAACTTCCAGAATTCTCCTAAATACTATGCCAATTGGATTTTTGGGAAATAAAGTCTCCATATGGCTGGTTTAGTGTGATTGTAAACCTGGTCTCAGACAAAGCAAAGTAGTTTTAATTTTTTTCCCTTCCTCTTCAGGTTGATCATCCAAACATTTTAATCTTCTGCTTTGGTTTGTTGAGTGTTATTAGTTGTCCAAGTCATACCACAACAAAAATGTTTTGAAGACTAAAAGGCAGCAGATTAGCTCCTAAATCTGCTGTATATATCAAATCAGAATTTGAATTGATGGTGTGTAATATAGATTATGTGTCATCATATCAGGGTTGACTCTTAGCAACCACATAGATAGATTTTCTCTCTGGCAATCTGTCCCTAACCTGGGCTTTCAGGTCTTGAGGTATTGATTGCTAATGTAACTGAATCCTTACTGCTTGTCATCTTCTCTTTCTTTTCACCATTCTTACCACTAGCTGCTTCTCCATAGAACTAGATCCTCACATAATGTATTCAAAATGGGTTTGGACTCCTTCCAAAATGGATAGAAATCTTCTCAATTTAAAATTCCAGATTTGATGCCAAAGTAGTTGAACTAGGCCATTGGTATATAAAGTTGCCCCGAATCAAGTCTTAGACACTTTGGCAGGCCAGTTGGATATTTGAATGTGGGTTCTAGACAGGAGAAAATAGATTCTTTTCAGTGCAAACATTTCATCTTAATCTGGATTGGATTTGGACTATTGCAGAATTGTTCTACTTAACTTGTAGTAGGCAATTGGAATTAAGTCGACCGTGTAATGTGATTTTTATGGGTTATTGCACCAAACCAGGTTTCTTTGGTTAGAAAGAGCAAAATTCCTTCTAAGTTTGTTTTGTTAATAAATAAATACAATATAAAATTCACTGCCACCATCCCTAAATTAACATTTACAATTCTTGTACTGATGTGTTGTCTCTTTTATGAATTCTTTTCCCAGAATCTCAGGCAGGAGATGGGAGTTTCTTACTCTGTGACTGTCATTTTATTTATTCAGAAGACTAGTTATTTATAAGCAATTATAACTTTAACAATAACATTATTTGAACAGATAATATGGTGTATACATTGTTCATGTTTACTCTTTTCTTATTTTCAACATGATTGCTTTTTCACAAGAACTATCAATGTATTTCACTATTTATATTGATCATCTTCATTTCTCCTCTCCTCTCCATCAATTGCCTCTTTATTTTATTGCCAACTTTAATCTCCTTTTAATCTTTTTCTCCTGTTATTATTGAAAGAAAATGCCCAGATCAGCTTTATTTATTGTAATAGAATGTACATAATAGATAATATAATCACGGTTATCACCATCAGAAGATTTTAAAAGTAATAAAAAGAAATTATATGCCATTCTATTTCTGAGGCCTAGCCCCACAGTCCTATTTCCTATCAAAGCAAATAATGCAGGAAAAATTGGAACTATCCAATGTTTAGTACATGGCCTCTGAGCAAAATACTCCTTCTCAGGTGGCTTTTTCAAGTTTTTAACTAATAGAACATAAAAACATATCTGTCTTTGTATCTGATTTGTTATCCACTTTTCTCTTGTAGACGCCTAGATGCCAATCTGATCTCTGTTGTACCTGAAAAGAGCTTTGAAGGGTTGCCTGCCTTACGTCATCTCTGGTTGGATGATAATGCCCTGACAGAGATCCCTGTCAAAGCACTGAATAATCTGCCAGCTCTACAAGCAATGACATTGGCGCTCAACCGAATCTGGCGCATTCCTGACTATGCCTTCCAGAACCTGACTAACCTTGTGGTATTGTAAGTATTTCCTTTTTCTTCCATTTATTATTTGTAGTTTAGGTTTTTTGTTTGTTTGTTTGTTTGTTTATCAATTGGTATGCCACATCTGCTACTGAAATAACTCTTATCTAGACAGTTTACTTAACAATGACCTAAGAAGGCCACAGGAGCTAGCAAATTCTCCTCACCATCATGTTTTCCCACCTTTTCTGCTAGCATCCCTCCATTCCATTTCTACATCTCCCCGAAGGCTCTCTTTTATTTTCTATCCATGTTGGGTGGCCTTGGAGTAGAGTATTGCAATAAATCTCATTGTCTTTTTAAAAAATGATGAATTTGCAGCATAGGCATCTTAGAATAGAATTTCAGAAAAGGTATTACTTTGTTTCTATGGATCACCAAAATCACTATTCCCCACAAAGTCTATAGAACTCGATAGTGAATCACTAGAATGAAGAAACAATATGTTCCTTTTGTTTTCATCATTGCTGTAACAAAATGGCATTAATCATATTGTGATATTGTGATATACTCTATACAGTATATGGAGAAAAAAGAAAGAAAGAACTCTGTCAGGACATGCATCTAGAAATGCAAAGAACCTGCTATCCACCTCAGGCTTCTGTAAATCTTGTAGCAACCCAAATCCCTTCAACCTCAAGCCATTGAAAAGAAAAGAAAATCAATAAACTCAATCGACTTGACATTTTGAATGAGGCTCATCCTCCATCAAACAGCATGTGACAGAATACAGCATGTGGCAGAATACTATAAATTTTGTATGTAGAATACTGTAAAACCTGAAATTTCAAATTCAGTTAAAAGGAAGAGGCAACACCATCAAGCCAACATTCCCCTGGTGCCTACTAGGGTTCTACAACTTACTGCAGCGACTTATCCAAGCAGGGTCTAAGAATTGGACATGATTAGTGGAAAGGGAAAAGAAGGGTCCTTAATCCCAGAAGATGAGAGAAAAAGTGAGGAGAGAATTCCTGAAGTCTTTGTAGAGTGCTGGCATTTCCAGCTGAAAACCAATTTCAGGGCAGGCTTTCTTGTATGGTAAGTGAGCTAGAAATAAATGGATACAGAGGCTACAAAAGGATGATATCATGGGAATGATAGGCATGAGAGTTGATGAGAGAAAAATGTATATGCTTTGGGTAGAAATGCTTTCTGTGATCCCAGTGGAAAGTAATATGGTGGTGAGGTGGTGCAGTAGCTAGAGTGCAGCACTGCAGGCCACTTCAGTTGACTGCTAGCTGCAGTTGAGCAGTTCAAATTTTATCAGATCAAGATTGACTCAGCCTTCCATCCTTCCAAGGTGGGTAAAATAAGGACCCAGATTGTTGGGAGCAATATGCTGACTCGGTAAACCGCTTAGAGAGGGCTGTAAAAGCATTATGAAGTGGTATATAAGTCTAAGTGCTATTGCTATCTTCTACTAACCATTCATGTGTGTACAGATAGAATGAGCTAAGGAAAAAAGCTTGTGATGAGCTTATCACTGTAAACATTAAGTACTACCCTCACCAGAAAGTTACTGAAATAGTCATTTCTAAAAAGAGACCAAAGAACAGCTGCAGAGATGTTCTAGGAAATATGTCATTTACAGCTTGATTAATCCTTCTGGATGTCCCTCATCTGCATTTCATTGCTGAGAATATGATCTTTCCAGGTGCAGTAATATGCTTTCCTGCTCTGCACACCTTGGTCCAAAGGGAGCTACATGCCTGTTTATCCTCCGATACTGGAAAGAGACAACTTCAAAATATACACTTCCCAATCTGGAACAAGTTAGGGGCATAAACTGTGCTAATAAATTATATTCCCATTAAGGGAATGTATACCAGTTCCATCTGCTCTTTCCTTCGGACTGTAACAGCAATACAGGATATTTTCTAAACCAGGGAACTCTCATATAGTCCAGCTCATAAGAGGAGGTAGCGGAATCAACTTTCATTATTACATGTATGGCATGTGCAGCTTTCTGCAAAGTGACATTTTGTACATCCTCGCTTCAAAGGAACATTGTATTTAACTTGAAAACATATTGAGACCAATTAAAGCATTTATAACCTGTCTGAAGATGGAAAGGACAGAAAATAACTCAGAATTGTCATAAAAAACTTTATGAATTCTGAGAAATTTTCAAAAAGAACAAAGTATTTAATGTCCCGGCAGAAGTAAGCTTAAAAATAATTAATGAGAAGCCAGTGACTTGTCTGATGAGCAAGTATTGGGACAGTTAATTCTGAGCAGTTAATATACTCTAGCCCTTGTTTATTGTTTAAGTTTTGGACTGGTACATGTTATTATAATAAAAAGTCTGGCTATTTTCATTCCAAATGAAATAGGATCTCAAATAAGAATTTGTGCTCTTTCTGTCTGTAATTGGGTTCTGATCCATGAACAACATAGGTTTTAAAATGGTACTAAATATTCATTTCTTTTGCTGCAGCAAATGATAGGCAGCAGAAACGTTTTCTGGTGCTGAAATGATATTGTCACTGGGAATGTTTTGGTGCAAGCAATTCCAGGTCAATGGTTTCTTTAATTCAATGATCTCCTTATTTATTTGGAAGCTCTAAATGAGGAAGGGAGCAAATGGTACTTTCCCAAACTGCACAGTGATTCCCACAGCCAGATCCTTTGCTCCTGAGAATAAACCACTACAACAACCTGGTCATTGGAGGGAAGGTGACAGAAGCTGGGAATTGTGTTCTACAATATTGGGAGGCCTTGGGGTAGAATTATGTGATAAAAGGGAAATAGGTGTATGATCATCTAATATCTGTTGCTCTTAAATCAAAAGGAGAAGGGGAGGAAATAGGTTTGTATGAAGCTAGAATCTAATACCAAGATTGAATCGGAAGCAACAAGCTTAATCAGAAACAGGTGATTTGCTGTTTAGGAAATCATATGATTCCAGGTCTCCTGGGAAACTCAGTGAAGAATACAAATTGATTGAACTGTGACTAATGTGAACCTCTTATTTTATCATCTGTATGTATGTGTGAGTTTAAACCCCATATCAGAGAAATGCATTAAGTCTTCAATGTCCTCCTCCAAAGGAAACAGAGCTAAAATTTCTTATAACTAGAATTTCTTATAACTTGAAAGTGGAAATACGGTGAAGACATCCTTTAAATATCTTCCAGATATCCTTTAAATCTTCATATACATGCTATCATGTATTTTCCATGGGGCATCTGGCTTGACAACTACTCCCTTAACCCAGCCCTGTCTATATTCATGTCAGAAGCACCTACAAAGCTAACTGAAGGGTGCTTCTGGATTGAAAGGATTTGCCAGTGACAACACTGTTGCCCAGGTGTGTGTGAGAGAGAAAGATATAAGTGTCATACCTTATACTGCCTTTCTGGTGGTTAAAAAGTAAAAATGAGAAAACCCCAATAGCATCACCTGTTATTCATCTAACATTTTAAAATGTGGTTAGACATTTCAGCTCTTTTATGGGAGAAAGAGACCAATCTCACAAGAAATAAATACAATCAAACTTTTTATAAAAAGAAAAGACGAGAAGAGCTGTAATAGCTCATTTTAGCTTTAGATGCTAAATGCCAACATTCCCCATTGAAGAAGGTAAATTGGTGGCCTCTCAACTCTGACGGTCCTTGAATGAAACCGATTATCTGGATCCCTTTCAGTCTGGTTTCAGGCCTGGCTACAGCATGGAAACTGCTTTGGTCGCGCTGATCGATGATCTCTGGCGAGCCAGGGATAGGGGTCAGTCCTACGCGGGAGCCGAGGTGGCGCAGTGGGTAGGGTGCAGTACTGCAGGCCATTTCAGCTGACTGTTATCTGCAGTTCAGCGGTTCTAATCTCACCGGCTCAAGGTTGACTCAGCCTTCCATCCTTCCGAGGTGGGTGAAATGAGGATTGTTGTTGGGGGCAATATGCTGACTCTGTAAACCGCTTAGAGAGGGCTGAAAGCCCTATGAAGCGGTATATAAGTCTAACTGCTATTGCTATTGCTATTGCTATCCTAGTGCTCCTTGACCTCTCAGCGGCCTTCGATACCATCGACCATGGTATCCTTCTGCGACAGTTACGAGAGGTGGGAGTGGTAGGCACCGTTCTTCGGTGGTTCTCCTCCTACCTCTCGGACAGGTCGCAGTCGGTGTTGGTTGGAGGACAGAGGTCGACCCCGAGGTCCCCTCAATTATGGGGTGCTGCGGTGCTCGGTCCTGTCCCCCCTCCTATTTAACATCTACATGAAGCCGCTGGGTGAGATCATACGGCGGCACGGGATTAAATACCACCAATACGCGGACGATACACAATTGTATCTGTCCGCCCCGTGCCAACTCAGTGAAGCAGTAGAAGTGATGGGCCAATGCCTGGAGGCTGTCAGGGTCTGGATGGGAACGAACAAGCTTGCACTCAATCCCGACAAGACCGAATGGCTATTGATGTTCCCTCCCAAAGATTGGCTAATTATTCCATCTCTCAGTCTGGGGGGTGAAATTATATGCCCCTCGGAGAGGGTTCGCAATTTGGGAGTCCTCCTGGATCCACAGCTGACTTTAGATCACCAGTTAGCAGATGTGACCAGGGGGGTCTTTGCCCAGGTTCACCTGGTGCACCAATTGCGACCCTATCTGGACCGGGAGGCACTTCAGATAGTCACTCACACCCTCGTGACCTCAAGACTGGACTACTGTAATGCGCTTTACATGGGGCTGCCCTTGAAAAGTGTTCGAAGACTTCAGCTAGTCCAGAATGCAGCCGCGCGAGCGATTGTGGGTGCACCTAGGTACACCCACGTTACACCTATCCTCCGCGAACTGCACTGGCTGCCCATTGGTCTCCGGATTCGCTTCAAGGTGCTAGTTGTTACTTATAAAGCCCTACATGGCATCGGACCTGGGTACTTGAGAGACCGCCTCCTGCCAATTACCTCCCAAAGACCAATTCGATCGCACAGGCTTGGCCTTCTCTGGGTTCCATCTGCCAGCCAATGCCGGCTGACGACCCCACCGGGGGAGAGCCTTCTCTGTTGCTGCTCCGGCCCTCTGGAACGAGCTCCCCGTGGAGATCCGGACCCTTACTACCCTCCCGGCCGTCCGTAAAGCCACTAAGTCCTGGCTGTACCGGCAGGCTGGGGGCTGTTAAAGCACCCAGCCCCGTCTTAATTGTGACTGTTGTGGATTTTAAAATTGTTTGTATTGTCTTATTTATTCCCCCCCCCTGTTTATTGTGAGCCACCCGAAGTCCTTCGGGAATGGGCGGCATACAAAACAATAAACCTAAACCTAACCTAAATTCAGTACTACAAGCAAATGACAAGATAGAACTACCTATAAATAGATAGAATGGGATTTAAAATTGTAAAGACAAATTATTTACTCATGAGCAAAATGCACGTATAAAAGGCTGAAATACTATATAGACATCTATTGAGTGTCCACACAGAATTATAAGATAGGAGCACGTAATAATGCACATTAGCATTCTAATACAAATTATTTCCTAGACTTATACACGATTCCTTCAGAATTAAGACCTGAAGCATCTGTTACTCTGCTTCAATTTTCTTGTATTTCCTTTTTTCTAAATGTTTTAAAATTTAATTTGGGGAAACCCTGTTAATTTCTGCTTTTCTTGGCCTAGCAACTTCCATTTTGGTGTTAAAGTGCTCCAATTTTTATATTCTAGAATTGGGGTATTTTTCTGTGTACATGACAAGAGAGCCATTTCCTGTAAAAATGTGCATTGGGGATGGCAAATTTGTATTGTGAATTGCAGGCTTGCCAGGAAGCTGGCATTCGCTATTAAGATATGTCTATATAATACAGTACAATGCTGTGTAACATTTTTCATGTCCCTGGAATGTTTATGGACATTCAAAATATGGCAAGATGTTAGCAGATAGTTTTACTTTCTGATTGTATTGGATAAGATAGATGAAATAAAAACATTTGCAAGATACATAAGATTTTATGTTCTACTAAACAAATAAGAAATTGCTGTTCTGAAAGTGGTTTCCCTTTTAGAATAGTTCTAAATGTTTTCTTTTCTGGTATTCTAATATGCTATACTTATTATATACTCTATCCCATTTGCCACTGATTTAATGTAGGAAATATGGATGTGAAGAATGATATCCCATGCATCCAAGGACCACTTCTGAAATGGTCAAACCATCTGTAACATAACCAACAAACTTGGCAAGGATTACTACAACAGTTATTTCATTTGTTAAGATTATTTAATATGGAGAAGAAGATGGAAGGATGGAAGAAAAATCCTTCTTCTCAGATATTTACTGTCTCAACTTAGATTATGAGTCAAACTTATTTTGTTTGTGTTGTTACCGAGCAGGTGGCAAAGATGGGTGTTCCATTTTCCATGAAAGTTCCAGTCTTTCATATGCTTGTAAGATTATAACATGTTTCTTGGGGGACTGGGATGTTCATGGTTTGCTTCATTTCAAAACAGAACAAAACATTCCAAGCCAAATTTAAGCCAGAAACAGATCAACCTTTGTATCTTTCTGTTTCTCTTATACAGTCATGATTATGTTTGTGTGATAGAGCAATGTTGACATTCTCGTCTCAATGTAACACTAATTAATTCTGATATCAAGAAGAGTCATCTGAATATTTTCTCCCAAACTTAGGATAAAGTGAATAGCAAATGTTTGTAAATAAAAGATCTCTTGTATAATGGCACAGAGCAGTGTTCAGAGTTTAAATATTAACTACAGAATAGATATGTTGTACAGATTAAAACTATTCCATTCGGGGTACATCTGCTGGATGTACTGAAGCATCTTGGACTTACTGTAGTCTTACAGCTGCAAATCAAAGCTAGTTGAGTTGCCTGAGTGCAAGTCTTATCATATTCTTCTCATATGTCCACATGCCATGTGTTACTATTATTATATATCCATCTTTATGTAAAAGTTCACAGTAATGTCAGGGCATTCTGATCTAACTATGCCCCATAAAATTCGATAGAGGAAAGCATCTGGGTTTGGTGTGCATTGTTTTTTCTATTTTCAGTGAAGAATCATCATTTTATATTCAAATGTTCTGATTTAGCTTTTGAATGAAATTAATCTCCTATATTACAAGTTAGAGTGATCCAGGTTTTCTCTCTTGGGACAAAATATTTTTTCTGCCTCTGCTAACCTTAAAGGGCAAGAAGAACTTCTTGCCAGGAATATTTATGAATGTCATAGGCTTCTATTTCTTAACCACATGCTTATCTTATGTTGAGGCTGCCTGAAATTCACACTCAGCCAAACCTCTGGACTTTCAGATCAAGTGGGTTGGGATTTATGCCTTTTTCTCATAATGCCAATTTAGACTAAACACAAGTAATTATAATTCCATTGACTCACCTGCTGATGATTAGAATCTCCCTCGAGGCATGGCAAATCCAATTTCACTAGGAAACTTTACTTCCATTCTATCACCATACTGATTATGAGCTAATCTATGCCAGGGGTCAGCAACATTAAATGCTCAAAGAGCCACAAAGGTCCTAATTGGAAGCCCCCCATTCAATTCTGAAGCTGACTGGAAGTCCGGTTCCCCCACCATAGAGTCTCCTCCTACCACAGTGTCCTTTTTCCTCTACCTGTCCTAACCGAACGTCCTATCGATTGTGGAGCCAACCTGTGACAGGGATCCACAGCAGAGGGATGAAAGAGCCACAGGTTGCTGACCCCTGATCTATGTTTTCCTTGAGCACATTGTGAAGCACTGTTTTTCTCTCTTCTGGACTTTGCATTGTAGAACCAGTGGCAATATCAAGGTTACCAAGGGCACTGCCTAGAAGACACAAAAGATTGGAATGACTTGCTTTCTCTCCTACAAAATAGTGCCATGATGCTCCCCCAAGAGTAGAGATGCTCCCCCAAGAGTAGAGATCACTTGGATGACCAGCTTAATTGTTCATATACTTTATTTCATTTTAGAAGGTTTATTTTTGTCTGATTCTTGATATAAATCATAATATTTGCAAAGGAAGCATTATTTTCCTGTGCTCCAGTCCAGTGATTTCACACTTGGCAACTTGTGGATATGTGGATTTCTGGCATGCGGACTGGGGAATTCTGGGAATTGAAGTCAACCAGTCTTAAAGTTGCCAAGTTTGAAAAACACTGTTCTAGCCCATCAAATCAGCTTTGTAAGCTGTAGTCAAAGTAAGAGAGCATTGATCTGGTTGCTTCAGCAATAGGAATGCTTCCCTTTTTCTCTCAATGTTCATTACTCTAGCAAAGCCTCCAATTCTCTCTTTCCAATCATGGCCAAATAAAGGGGTATTTTTTAGTAAACAGAAATTAACAAAACAGGGCATTGCATGTCAAAACAATTAGACAGAAACTGAAACAGGTTTTCCCCCCATGCCATCACTCTGCTAAATACCTAATTCCCACTGTCTTATGCCTAAGGATATCTAACCATATGGTAGGGCTATATTGCTATTATCCTTCTCATCTTTTCTACTACCTTCTTCTATTAGTATCTTATGATTTATCACTTGATGTTTGTATCTAATGATTTATATTTACATCTTAAGATTTATGATCTATGACTTTCCACTTTGTTGTTTGTATCACTGACAGCTTATGCTATGGAGACAAATTTATTGTGTGTCCAACCACACTTGGCCAATAAAAAATATTCCTATTCCTATTCCTGCAGTTACCACCTCATCATTCCAGCTTTGCACTAATAAATCCAGTCAGGATAAGAAATGTGATCTGAAAGCATAATGAGGCACATTAAAGAACACGTTGACCCAGCTGTGTTTCTCTTTCTTCTTGATGATGCCTGCATGATGTCACTGTGCTAAACTTCCTCCCTTCCCTGTCATTGTCTTTAGATTTTGAAGATTATATATATATATATATATATATATATATATATATATATATATATATATATATATATATATATATATATATATATATATATATATATATATATATATATATATATATATATATATATATATATATATATATAATGTGTGTGTGTGTGTGTGTGTGTGTGAGAGAGAGAGAGAGAGAGAGAGAGATTTGTGTATAATGTAACAAAAAGGCAACAGTAAAAAATATTGGGTTTCTGTCTGGATGGTCTCTTGTGATGAGCCGAAGGACAGAGAATGGAAGTAGTGATCTTCCTCCCATATTTGGGCATACCAGGGGTTATGACTTTAAATATATATATATATATAAATATATATATATATATCATGTAGACTTGATAAAGCAGACACAGATAAAAATGTGTGATGTTTGTGGATTCATTTCTTTGAAAAAGTTGTGTCAAGACAATAAAGAATAGTTTAACTGATAAATATGTGTTTTGTGACCCTTGTAGCCATTTTTGTTAGACAATTTATGATCTGTTCAAAATGATATATACACTGAGGAAACTCAAACTGGTATCTTTGGCTATTTTAGGTCATAGTGAAGTTGTCAGTATTAGTAGTATTTTTGATTATATCAACAGTAATACAACAAATCCTGAAGATTTAAATAGAATGAGATTGAAAATTAGTTAATTCAGATAGCCGATATCTATTCATGGCAGCCCATTACATTTTAACACACACACACACACACACACACACACACACACACACACACACACACACCCTTTCATACCCATATCCAAATTTCTTAGAATTTTTAATATATTCCTTCTACATTCATTATTATTTTAAAAACTCTCTAAAAATATGAGCATTCTTGACCTTCAGTGTTCGGTTTACAGTTTCTCTTCAAACAAAAAGAAAAAAAACTGTTTGATGTTCAGAATTTAAGCCTCTCCTTTCTCTCTGCAGACACCTGCATAATAATCAGATCCAGCACTTGGGAATACATGGTTTTGAAGGACTCCATAATCTGGAAACTCTGTGAGTTGCTGGATTTTCTTTGTGCTTTTACTATTTTTATACCAAATTTTGTGTTTCCTATGCTATTTATTTATTTTTGAATGATTGATTGATTATGTGCCATTAAGTTAGTGTTGATTCTTGGAGACTACATACATTTTCTCCAGGACAATCTGAGCCTAGCCTGGTCCTTCAGATACTCCATAAGGATACCCATCACTACAGTAACTGAGCCTATTCATTTGGCTGATTGTTGTGGCCTTTATTCTTCTTTTAATCTTTCCTGGTGTTGCAGATTTCTCAGGGAAGATAATGTGTCTAAACTTTGATAATTTGTGCCTTGAGTGACAACTTTGAATTAATTTGTTCTATGATGCATATTTATGTTTGTTTCCTGATATTCTTAGTAATCCTTTCCAACAAAGCAGAAACATGTCAATACAGTTCCTATCCTGCTTCTTCAAAGTCCAATTTTCACTTCCATAGAGTCATGAGGAAAATCATTGCTTGCATGATTCTGATCCTTGTAGGAATAAACACATCACAGCATCTGAACATCTATTCCAAGATCTTCGTGACTCTCTATCAAATGTTAGTCTGCAGCATATTTCTTGACTGGTTCCTTTATTCATGCAAAATCTTTATACAAAGCAGGAAGCCATAATCTAATGAAGCAGGGCAAAACTGACTAATTCTGTATAGTTACTCATTTGGTTGCCAAATGAGTAACTATACAATCTCTCCTTATGTTGTTCAATATAAATGTTGAATATATATCAAGGGAGACTGAAATGAAAGAAACTTGAGCATAGTTTTAAATTGCAAGCCTAACAGAAAATTGTGGGGGAGGGGAGCTATTTCAAGAGGCTTGGAACTCTTATCACTGTCATCTATCTGTTAACATAATAACACTTCAAAAAACAGAACAAAATAGGATACATCTGGAGTGGCAGGTGTAGCTGGCAAAAGAAAAATGGAATTTTTAAAAAGAGCCAAATCTCTGCAGAGAAAAACCATCCAGAAAAAGTTCCCCCATGGATCCCTATAGAATAAGCAGTTGAGCAGCCATCCACAATGTTGCCAGCTGTTCCAGTCTAAGCCCATTCCCTCTTCCTCTTGCATGATCCAGGGTGGAGGTGCAATTAAGGGGTTGAAAGAATTCCAGAAATGTTCTGCAGGCTTTCTATATCTTCTTTACTATTGCTATCTAATAATTCTATCATCAGGAAGTTAATAAAGCTGGTTGCTTTTATTAAATCTCATATAATCAAAAACTCACTCATTTCCAGACACATCTCCCCAAATTTTGTACCTTATCTGGTTATGGAACAAATTATGCCGCAATCATATAGAACGTTGAAGGGCATCTCAGGAGCCATAGAATCTTGTTTCCCCATCAAGGATGGAAAAGGAGGTCTCTATTTGTAGGGGGAGAGATGCCCCATTTTGAATGTTCTCAAGCTGCAGAAGAGTCTACCCTATTTCCCTTAATATCAGAATGTCAATTTGAGGACAGGTAAGGATGGAATGGAATGTAACTATTCCTAGGAGTGTTGGGAAAGCCATTGAATATACAGCATCTCCAGTCATCCTAGACTTCAAAAAATATCTGGAATTAGGGTCTAGAGTTGTTTTAAGCATTTCAAAGAGAGGGAATGCATCACAACAAAAGCCCAAGGAGTAGAAAGGGGGGAATGCGGGAATGCCACATTTTCATTCTTCCTTCCTGCTAGACCTGCCCTGCCAAGACTTTAATCCATCAGAAGCTCTAACATTGGAATTCTTTCTTCAGGGATAATTTTTATATTGTACTAATCCCTGCAGTAAAGACACTCAGTTTTAGGCATACTTGTTACACTCAACCTGAAAGTATATACTTTGGCTTTGTTTCTTTTTTTAGAAAAAGGGGGGTTGTGTCCTAATAAGTTACAGAAGGAAGCAGATGCTGGAAAGTAAAGCAGTAGTGCCTGATTGCAATGAGGTCTCTCTCCCACCAGGCATTGCTCTTGTGCAATTAAATAGCAAGGTATTTCTCCTATTGCAATCCTTGCCACCAAATCATCTTCTTTCATACGAGACAACAGGAAAAAAGAAGGGAACCTCCATACCTTTTCTCTTTCATGTGGTTTGGCACCTTTTCTCTGGAAGTCATTAGGGAGCCTAGCCAGTTCATCTAGGGAAAGAAGACAATGCAGGCAAAGAAGAAAATGCATTGCCCAAGGGTATAATGGTCACAGAGCTAAGCCTTATGCTGGGAAGTTGATGGATTTCAACATGTTTTTGAAATTACCTGCCACAATTTCTACCAAAATTGACATTAAATCATTGAGTTGAAGCTATCAGGTGAAATGGTGCGGAAACAACAAAGCAGAGGAAGAGAGAAACCAATTCTATGGGTGCAGTAATGATGACCGTGTGGCATGCAGAAAATGAGAAATAGGTGTTCCAAGAACAGAAGAGCATCTGTTAAAAGAAATGGAAGAGAGATCTGTAAAAATACCAAGAAGAGAAAATTTGAGCAAAAAGGAAAAATAAAAAGCATTAAAAATTAAAACAGCAAGTAAGAAACAACAGATGGAGAAACTGCCCTTCAACTGATTACAAATTGGTGCCCAAATATATTGAAACAGCTGCACTTCTAAGCACGCAAGTCTCTACAGAAAGAAAACAACATAGGAGGCTGCTCCCTTTTACTGAGTCAGAACATTAATCAATTAGACAAGGGTTGCTGATAAAATTGGTAAACTGCAGAGATTTACCAGCCACTATCTGGACACTATAGAGATTGAATGTGGACTCTTCTACATATCAGACATTGTTCTGTCTGCTCTATCAAAAAGCTATAGTCCCTCAGAATATCATCTACTATTTTTTTGCACATGAGCATCCTAAAGTAACTGGCTTAGAAAACTGAAAAACATTGCATAGTTGTTTTTTTAAATTGCCTGCTCGCATTTTTTAGCTACTGAGTATATGAACTCTAATCCACTATTTTAAATTGCAGTTCCGACAGTATGTTATATTCTTCTCCTTCTCAAAGTTCTCAGTGAGACAGAATGAATAGGCTACCAATGCCTAACTTAAGGAAGTTCTACTCCAGACTGTTCCAACTTGGTACCACGCCAGCTAGTTAGTGCATCATAAGACTTGGAGTCTAATACATCTGAAGAAAGGGAAAATAGGAAAGCCTATTTTAATCAATTCTTCTCAAACCAAGCTTGTGATAACAAGTTGCAATCCCCCATTAAGTCAGATACACATTGGAAAGCAATAGTAATAGTAATGTGGGTGCTGCCTTTCTCACTCAAAGCTAATAAAATTTCAGAACGATACGACAAAGGCTTATGTATTCTGACAAACCCATTAAACTGATAATTTGATTTTAATTTTATTGTATGCCACAGGCAATAATGGAAAGTTGTCTTCTCTCTTTTATTACACTGGAATCTGAGATCATCCAATTAAGTAAAAAGCTGAAAGTCATGACAGACCCAAAGGAAATATTTCTTCTTATTGCATATAATTAAACTATGATATTATGTTGCTACCACAACATTCACCAATATAAGTGGCTTTAAAAAAAACTTTAAAAGCTCATGTCAATCATGTCAATCAATGAACAATAATCATATTTGCTATATTTACTTCAGGTTCAGAAGCAAACTGTCTCCAAATGCTAAATGATGAAAAACAAGAATGGAAGACTATATTACTGTTCCCCTGGGCACTTCCCAGAAGTGTCTGGTTTGGGGGTATTTGGCCTCATCGAAAGAGGCATTTAAATTAATTGATTTATTTTCTACCCAGGAAAGAGGAAGGCCTTTTCTTGGATAATTGGAGTACTTTAAACATGTGTATATGCATGTATCTTAATTCAACTACATTCCTATACCTATTTGCTGAATATGGTACAATTTATTTCTTATTTAAAATGTATAGAGCTATGTGGTTAGCATATAACATTACATGAATTGCTAAAGAAAATATGCTATCAGTAAGAGAAGAGCATACAATATAAATGTAAATTGGAGCTATTGGATTGTGAGGATCAGAAATAAGTAATGAACAAATATAGTAAATTTACAGTTTAGAGATAATGGAGATTTCAAGATTTTTGTGTTGAAATAAGAAAAATATTATAGCAGAGGAAAAAAACAAGGTAAAAATTCTTGTAAGTAATTAAAAAGTAGAATATTGGCATAAGCAAATGTGGACAGTGAAAAAGCTGACTGAATCCAAGCATAAATTTATATCCCCCCTCTGCCCCAGTCAGTAATAAAATTTAGAAAATTGTTTCTGTAATCAGCAAACATATTTATTTTTTTCCCTTTATTTATTAAACATGTTTCTGTCCTGCTGCAATCAAACAAGACTCTCAGTGGTTTACGTAGAATAAATACTACAGTTAAAACATCCATGGTGCCGTCTAAAAACTTGACAATCATAAATAAGAAAAGTAACAGTAAGCAACGTTAAGCAAAAGCCACAGAAATTACACAAAAGTAGACAACAGAAAATAAACAGGGGCAACAGTGGAAGACTTCAGAAATGAAAGAATTGTAGCAGTCTCTGTCAAACAGTACTAAACGGACAGGCTGATACTGGGTAGATTAAGCGATGCTTAAGCGATAAGATATCCAGGTTCCAAGCTGTAAAGGGCTTTATAGACTCAAACCATCACCAAATTCTCTACAGTACATATTTCATTTTAGTTTTATTAACAAAAGTAGAATTAGCTTATCTGGTTGTGTTTCCTATCTCGCCTACCGGGTAAGACTGACAGAAATGTCCCTATGCCAGCATGTTTCTACAGAAGCCCATGAGATTCTCCTATAATACTCATAAACCCTAAACATCATTAACCATTGCAGGGCATAGCTTGGACATCAGGATAAGTACTTTGCAATCACTGTTTTTAATTTCTCTTTGAGCTTATAGAATCAAAGCTCTTGCCTATGATAGCAATAGCAATAGCAGTGGACTTATATACCGCTTCATAGGGCTTTCAGCCCTCTCTAAGCGGTTTACAGAGAGTCAGCATATTGCCCCCAACAATCTGGGTCCTCATTTTACCCACCTCGGAAGGATGGAAGGCTGAGTCAACCCTGAGCCGGTGAGATTTGAACCGCTGAACTGCTGATCTAGCAGTAGCCTGCAGTGCTGCATTTAACCACTGCGCCACCTTGGCTCACTGAAAAGAACATTTCAAAATACTAACAAAATGAAGAAAAGTTTCATCCGTCCCATGCAGTGCACAAAACCAGTCTTGAGAAATGGCCGACCCTCTACCGCTTCCACCCCACCCCACCAAGGATTGCTGTTCAAGTGAGACACACACCAACATACCTGAGAATAAATTACATAATAGGTTTGTCATGGGTTGGTTATTTCTTCTATTACAATTATGGTGTTAGCACTTTGTGATTTGACGCTATTACACAAATAAGCTGTGGGGAGAGCTGGCTGTGAAGACAAAGAGAACATTTTGTTTTTGAACAATTAATCTATTTCTAAAAAGTTGCATACTTGAGGTATTTTATGCCTGGAGCCCTGGCAATCTTCATGTGTGCAGTTTTGAAGATCCATTTACGTAAGCAGTCCTAAAGCAAATAATGAAATATAAAAGTGGGTGGTATGGCAGGATTCCCTACTGATTTCTTGATCGGGGTTTTTATTGCTTAAGAATTGACTTTTGGTTGGAGCCAGAGGTATCATATATGCAAGGCTCTTGCCAGGAAGCCTCCAGCAAGATGCTTTCTGGGAGGAGCCATAGAGATGTCTTGATTCTCCTCCTCCCAATTATTTCTCTCCCCATTTTCAGCATCTTTGTGTTTGCCCCTTCTTCCTTTCCTTATTTCCACATTTACAGCAATGTGCCACATTTTACTTTTCTTTGCTTTAATTTTCAAAAGTAATCTATTGGAAGCAGAGGAACGAAAAAGAAAGGGGAAGAACAATAACTCTGCTGATTTTGTTCAGAGAGAAAATAATGGTGATAATATGGATTTGTGGGGGCTTTGAATTTTAGAACCCAAGCCAGAGGTGGGCTTCTGCCGGTTCAGTGCGCACATGATTATGCCTGTGGACTGACTGTTCTGACTGTTCTTTGGAAGAACAGGCACTAAAGATGAAACTCAAACACTTTGGCTACAAATGAGAGGAAAGAACTCATTGGAAAAGACCCTGATGTGGGAAAGATTGAAGGCAAAAGGAGAAGGCGACAGGAGGATGAGATGATTAGAGTCATTGATACAGTAGGAATGGATTTGGGTGAACTCTGAGCAGGGGTGGGTTCCTGCCAGTTCTTAACCCGTTCTATAGAAGAGATTCCACAAATCTACCGTGCCGTTTAAAACCGGTTCCAGCTCCCTCCTCCCACCCGTCCACACCACACTTGCCCTGCCTGCCGTTCACTAGTTGGTGGCTCACCAATCGCCCTGCCCGCCTCTAAGAGTCCTATCTAAACCTTAGCTGTCAAGTTTGAACAGGTTTTTTTTCTAAAGGATTAGGGGTGCAAGGGTCTTGTAACTTGACAGCTTTAAGACTTGCATGCTTCAAATGCCAGAGTTTCTGAGCCAACATTTTGGTTGCTAAACAAGAGCGTTGTTAAGTGAGTTTCACCACATTTTGCAAGTTGGTCATACCCACCCAGTCACATGACTGCCAAGCCACTCCCACTTGGTCACATGGCTGGCAAGCCACTCCCACAAAGCAGGCCACACTTACAGAAGAGATTCTAAAAAAAATTGAAACCCACCATTGACTCTGAGAGACAATGGAAGACAAGGGGGGCCTGATATGCTGTGATCCATGGAGTTACAGAGAGTTGAACATGACTTAGCAACTGAACCACAGCAACATTATTGGAGATGACCAGGCTGAGCCCAAGGGAGGGATCAAGCATGTCATCAGTCTAAGTCCCTTCACGCCCACAACAGATCTAAGTCCAGCCCACCTTGAATTCCATTGACTCTTATCTACTGCCAATTTGTTTTGACCATTAGTAGTTCAGATTCTTGTAGAGAGTGTTAGCATGCAATAAATTTGTATTCATTTGAACCTCCTTGGCTCCTGATTTCCTGAGCTTGACATATTAATAGCTATGAACTCTCACCAGCAATAAATGAACTTAAAATTGCCTTCACTATTCACATGAAATATTCAAGATTTCATATAATCATTCTGGGCTTTTCTGTCCCAACCTCCCAAAAAAATAATTAATATATCGTCAAAGAGCAACAAGAAGTCAACTTGATAGCATGGTTTCACTAAGAATTGACCAACAATGATCTCTTGGACACTAAAAAAAAGACAACAAAATAATATAAAATTAAATAAGTTCTATGATTCATGCAAAACCATTCTGCATATATAATTCTGTCACTTCATCCCATATAATTTCATAATTATTTTCTGAATAACTATAACTCTGCTTGTTTTTTCTTGCATTCAGAGCCTTCTTTCAGAATAGTTTTCTCAACCTCGGCCCCTTTAAGACATGTGGACGTCAACTCCCAGAATTCCCCAGGCAGCTGGCTGGGGAATTCAGAGAATTGACGTCCACATGTCTTAAAGGGGCCGAGGTTGAGAAAATCTGTTTTAGAGTCTTACATCTGTATAGTGAAGGACCCCCCAAGAGAATCCGTGTCCCTGAGGTTTACTTTCAACTTGTTAAATAAATTCAACCAAAATTGAAAACACATGGAATTCAGAAGCTTCCTCAGTTGAGAACCAACACTCCAAGGAAGTATTATAGAACAGAGCTTAGTGTGAAGGAATGCCTGGAGAAACAGACAGAGGAGACAGCTTTGATCCTGTGAAATGATACTAACATCTTTTTGGGAGCAGTGTAGGTTTGTTCAAGTTCTGAGTCAATAGTGAAGAGATAGAACAAGCCCTACTTAGTCAAAGCTGCAGAAGTTGCCTTGGAGAGAAACGGTTGAAATCTACAGGACATAGTCAATTATCAATGATTGACATCTACGAGATGCCATCACAGTCTTTTGGGAGCTAAATATTACTATTGTAGAAAACATATATATCTTGTTCTAATGCAACAGCCAAAATAATACATATGCCTCTCAAATAGTTTGATTTTATGGCCTATTTCACAGAGTTGAATAAATCCCTCTGAATTGTGCTCAATAAAATACAGTATGCTCATCCTCCACTTGGCTTCTTTGACTAGCAGACAACACTAAGCAAAACAGGAGGATTTTCCATGATTTGTTGAACATAACAGATTAATATAGGGATTTCTGCCTGACTGGATTCTCTCCTAACAGTCCAGAATGATAAGTGGTGCCTGGATTACAGTTATGACTTATTACTAGAAAATACAGCACTAAATTTAAATAAGAATAGAGAATATTTCCACCCAATAAATCTTTGTCACTTTGAAAACAGTTCTAGACTTTTGTATTCCTATAACACTAAATATGTTCTGGAGCTGTAAAACAAACCCTTTCTTTGAAACCCCATGGCTCTCTGGTTCTTGTGCATTGTTATCTTGCAGTTTTATAAGAACTCTGGCTTCTCCAAGGCTTTAGCCATTTAGCGGTTCTTTCAAGGGGGAAAAAATCCTTTGCTATTCTCTTTCATAGCAGCTGCTTGATGTGTTTCGTTACATTTTTCTTGCGCACAGCTTGACAAATGTGCACAAAATGTTGCAAGGAAGTCATGGGCTACATGATATTCATTTTTACTGTTGGTGGAATGGAGGTGTAATAAACAGTGGTTCTTTCTTCCTTGTTTTCGGCACTGCAATCTTAATAAAAGAGAAGATGTTAAGGGATCATCTTTAGACTACTTCTAAGGGACTGGGAAATGGAAATGGTGGCAGTGTGAAGTCTTGATTAATATTCCTGTTGAAGTAGGAGTAGCCACTTGTTCAATCACAATGACAAAATTCTGACTTATTGTGATGTGCAAATTTGTCATCCCTACTATCCCTACCATAATTTACAAAGTCTTACAAAATTGGGTTTGATTTTGTCTACAGTATTTCCCTCCATAAAGTTGGTGTTCCTTCCGTTCTCGGTTTTGTTGTTTATTGTTTACTTTAGGTATACAGTATTGTACTCTCGCTTGTTTGCAATATTGGGAAGTTTACCATTTTATCACTTCCCCAAAAGCATACTGTACACTAATATTATGACTCAGGAAAGCAGTCAAAATATGTAGTAGCTTTAGGGGGGAAATAGTCAACAGAACTAAAATAATGTTGTGTGAAAAAGTCTAGAGGTAATGCACCCCCCCCCTTTTTGGGGGGGAGGTGGTCTGGAACAGTCACAGAGTGACAACAACAGCTTAAATTCCTGGAAGGAACTTAGAACAGGATTTTTTTAAAAAACCAGACTGATTCCAGGCCTGGTGGCTGAACTCATGTCATCAGGAGGTTTATTAGCTGCAAAGGTGTGGTGTTCTATGGAAGAAGGGATGATTCCATTCCATGCAGTTTCATCTTGGCTTCCTATGCAGAACCACTAGCTTCCAATAGGCCAGAAATTCCCAAACTTAGCAAGTTTAAGACTTGTGGACTTCAACTCCCGGAATTCTCCAGCTAAGTTTGGGAACCTCTGCAATAGGCCAAACACTAAGCTGAAGCTTTCACCATCTCTTGCTCCCTTTCTGATTTCTTATTTTATTTTCCTTTTTTCTTCCCCCTCACAAGTTATTATTAGACTCTTAGCTGTGTGTTGTTGGTTCAAGGTAATAACTCTAGCAGCCTCAACCAGCAATCATCATTTTGCTACTGCCAATTTACTTTTACTCTTAAATAAACATAGATTCATGTTCTAAATATGAGTCTATGGAGGCTTTCCAGAGCAATAACAACTTCAGTTGGCATATTACTTTTCCAGGAGAAAGAGAGAAATGTTAAAAGATTCCAACTTTAGAAGATATACTAGGTGCAAAACCTAACTGGATAGCTGTAAATTTACATAGTAGTTTATGATCATTCCTTCTCATGCCCATTCCTCATTATTTTTGGCAGTATCACTGAGCTCCAGAAGGCTGTTAGTACGAATGGTAATAATCCCTTTTCATATATATATATATATATATATATATATATATATATATATATATATATATATATATATATATATATATATATATATATATATATATATATATATATATATATATATATATATATATATATATATATATATATATATATATATATATATAATTTCTAGGGGAAATTTTTTTTTCTTTTGGTGGCTTGGGGCAGAATTCCAAATTATTCAGCTTTCTCTTATTTTATTCAATGATTTTGCTATTAAAAGAGACCTGCATATTCAATACAAGGAACAGGGAGACTGTGACTTGATGAAGAGAATATTTGTAGCTCAGGGTTGAAATGTGTGGTCTTTGGTGCTCTCTGAGCTTGGTTGTATTTTTCCAGATGTTTCATTATCCAAACTAGGCAACATCACCAGTTACTTAGTGTCGGTAACAAAACTTCTGCAAGAAAACAACCAAGCTCAGAGAGCACCAAGACCCCCTCAAACTGTGTATTCCAGTCCCGCATTAGGCATGAAACCCAACTGGGTGACTTTGACTTATTCAGTCCAAGTTTCAGTCTCAGGAGTTGTTGCTGTAGGGAAAGTAGTAGTAGGAAGTAGTATAAGATAAGATGGCCACCTTGAGTTATTTATTTAAAAAATATTTTTAAAAAGATGTCAGGTGACAACTATTGAACAAAACTCAGAATTTAATCATTTGATATCCTTATCAAATTTGAACTTCATTCCCACAATTCCTAGATGACTAATTTAAATAATACTCCAGATATTTGCTGCTGGGGAATTCTGGGAGTTGAAGTCCACAAGTCTTAAAGTTGCCAAGGTTGGAGACCCCTGGTCTAATTGATATTTATGATAATCAATCAGTCACCTTCCAAACTGAAGTCAGCCCTGGACAGCGACCAAATTATATTTTCCTAGGAACAACATACTATAGATCTGAAGAAACAGTAGAAATGATAGTGTGAAAGATAGAGCTTCTAGCATTTTAAAAAATGCAGAGCTGCTAATAAAGAGCCTATATTCATATAAATGAAATTTTGAAATGATAATATACCTAAGTTCCCAAGTTTATCTAGAAATCTCTTATAGTGGATTTCTTAATTGCTTAGTTACATATCAGCTTTGGATGTTCATGGGTCAACAAAAGGCTAATCAGTTCAGGGATTATTAGAATATCTCTTAATAATCTATTGTAGAAAGTTAGGTTTTCTAAATTTCCAGTTGTTCAATAATATCAAAAGCAAGCATAGCTTTTTCTCTACCCTTATTTCAGGGGTGAAATTCAGCAGGTTCTGACCAGTTCTGGAAAAGTAGTTCGGAGAACCAGTAAATACCACCTCTGGCTGGCCCCAATGTGGTGGGAATGGAGATTTTGTAATATCCTTCCTCTGCCACACCCACCAAGCCATGCCCACAGAACTGTTAGTAAAAAAAAAAATTGAATTTCACCACTGCCCTACTTCCACTATTAAACTATTGAAACAAAGAAAATGTCATCAGAAAAACAGGACTTGATTTTTGTGGTATGTATGTATGTATGTATGTATGTATGTATGTATGTATGTATGTAACTAACTATAGGTCCTTGGCTGGGTTTCAGCTTAGACATGCTCTCTTCTTTTGCTTAAATTATCTGTGTCTTACCTGTGAACCCTAGGTTTTCATTTGCTGCCATTGCATGAACCTAGGGGTTGTAGTAAAAAAGCAAATGATATCTCAGTTTGAAATAGTCTACTTGCACAGCCTGAAGGAATTAACAAACCTAGAACAGTGTCTCTTTCAGAAATATTATGAAATATGGGGAATAACCTGCCAAAGTTAACATCCTGCATGTTGCATGCTATTACATTGCTGCCATAGGTAATATATTTCAGTTTAAACATTTATTTAATAGCCTAAGGTATCTTTATTTCATCCCATAAATAATTCAATATTGGTGCTGTTGTTATTGCACACAATGCCCTTGTAAAGTCATCAGTTCCACAGTAGTACTACAGAGAAATGTCCCTGGCACAGTTTTCAGTGGCAAGGTTTACTGTGAGTAACCTCCCATAAAATTATCTTATCCAGATGTTTCTTGACTATTCTCAGATTGGTAATCCAATACATCTGGAAGACAAAAATTTGGGGATGGCTGACATAGAGAGAATCCTAAAGACCCGAGGATAGTCAAAGTACTGTAAATCTGAGGAAATTGCTTCATTCAGATTAGCGCTACAATAATTCTTTTTTTCCTAGAAATTATCTTGACAAAAGTTTTAAAAAAAACCCGCAAAAACTCTTAAACAAGAAATAATTTCATCATACCCAGAAAGTGAATATGGGAAAAATATAGGCTTTGGTTCCTCATTAGTGAAAGAAACACTGTCTATGGTAGTTATTACACTACACTTGATCTTAGCCAAAAGGCCGAGAAGAGATAGTAGTTATTTTTGCTAGTTATTTTGGTAGCTATTTTTCAAATTCTGTTTTCCATAAATTGAAATTCATTCTCTACCTAAGCCTTGGCAAGTACTCAAATTAAGGGTTTTTGTTGTGTCTAAATGTATTCTCTCTCCTGGTCTCTGTTGTACCTATGCCATTTTTCTTTCATATTTTTTTAATGGCACATGTTGATCTTCTCTGTCAATATTCTTTCAGCACAAACATTTATTTCCTTCCATTCTGCAATTGTATCCATTCAATTTACTCTAAATGCACGTGCTTAAACTACAAAGGCTTCATAAATAGCCTTCTTATTTTGCACTTGCTAAAATTATGGTAATATTTGTAAGAGTAATCTGTGAGAAAGTTACTTTGCTGTACAAACAGATTGTTTGTGTCTGATATAATTTATTTCTTTCAAGAAATTCAGTGATGGCTCCTCTTTCTACAGAGATCTGCTTAAAATGCCATGTATACTATCTCAGCCAATCAGAGGCTTTATTCATATTTGCTCTCAACATCGCAAAGAATGCCAGTATTCATGGAAGAAGAACTATTCCTGTAGGTACATGTAGTCGGCTAGAAATCAAGCCAAAATTAATAATCATTTTTTTTTAAATGGTGTTGGATCAGAGCACTTTAAGAGGAAGTATAAAAACACACAAAAAAGGGCGTTGTTGCTAATTATATTCATTGTCAAGTAATGTGTTGTTTTGTCTACCATTTCTACAATAGATCATAGTGAGGGCTGCCAGTGTCCTTGGATTCACAGAATATTCTGCTTAGCATTATTTTCATTATAGAGCTAGATATATGGATATCTTATTTGCTATAAGTCAACACTCAGTGCTATTGGATGTGGGGTTTATATATAATAATTTACCTTGCCAGTATTGATGGAGGTATGATTCTCTATTTAAGGGGGAATACTGAAGAAAAATACATTCCTCTACCAACACCGGAAAGCTACTGTATATTAAAAAACTGGTTATGAATCAGCTTATTTATTTCACATTTATGTATCTGTCTGTCTGTCCGTCTGTCTATCATCTTGTGATTTTTTTAACATGGCATATTGTCAGGTATATTGTCTGTAACAAAATATTTTTTCATGCTTTGATTCCTTACAAGTAATTATAAAAACTTTTATCTGTAATGGTGCTAATCTAACAATGTCAAGAACCTTTGGGATTTGCTAACTTTGTAACAACTTTCCATTCTTATGTAAAGGAAATAACTTATATCATAGGAAAGAAATACTTGGAATTGAAATGGTAGATGTCAAGGAAATTGTAATTGTGTGATTTTTATGGATACATTCATTTCCATCCATCCATCAAAGCCCAAAGATAAAAATATTATTATGAATCATAAGCTTTTATATTACTGGAAAAAATATTTTCATTAAGCCACTACTTTAACAATAGAATTCTGGGGAACCCTCTCTACAAAAATCTGGATTAATTCAAATCCAGAAATGAAGGTAGGGACCACCAAAAAGAAGTGTTAATATTG
This sequence comes from Thamnophis sirtalis, assembly GCF_051295495.1. Classification (NCBI taxonomy): domain Eukaryota; kingdom Metazoa; phylum Chordata; class Lepidosauria; order Squamata; family Natricidae; genus Thamnophis; species Thamnophis sirtalis. Next base: position 62,302,469 of record NW_028261387.1, read on the forward strand.
AGGATCTTATCATGTATAATCTCACTTTCTCCTTAAATGTTTAATGATGCTAATTCATGTGATAATATATGATACTCCAGCATCACCACCCTTAGAACATCATTTGGGCAATTTTATAAGCTCATGTAGTAACAATTAAAGGTAGGACTGTATGAAAAAATATTTATCAGAGTTTGGGTTATACTGCCCTTTTTTTTAAGATCCAGGAACTAGTTCATACATGACATGTCCAATGAGGGAACGACACATTTTTAGACTTTTATCTCTTTTGGAAAATGTGACAAATACCTGTCTGTCAACCTGGTAAGTAAATGATGGGCTATTAGAATGGCAGGTACATTTTTTACATGTATTTAAAGTTGTAGTACATTGCTTGTCCTGGCAGCAAATACTGAGACTGCTGTATTAGCTTCTTACTGCTGTTGGAGTGAGCTGCAATGAAACATTTAAACATACACTAAAGCAGCCTTTACTGGCCTGCGATCCTCCAAATGTATTGAACTACTGTTCCAAGAATCCTCAGTCAGGTGTGTTTTCAACAAACTTGGAGGCTATCAGACTGAGAAAAAATATTTTGCTATATTTCCATTTTTTTAGGATAATAAAGGGAATAGAGCAGGCAGTAAAATATTAGGCTAAACTGAAATGGTAGTCTGGAGGAGGAGACACCAGGAACAATTGTTATAGAGCCAAAAAAAAAACCATATTTCCCTATGAGATTCTAGGCTATTTGGGCCCAGACCAAAAGATTCTTATAACATCTCTTTGAAATATCATGGTTTTTAAAGTCATGTGACAGAATGATTCTGGAAAACTCATCTAGTAACCATTTCTAACCCTTTGCAATGTTACACTCTGGTGAGCTTTTCCAAAATTATTAATGTTGATTTTGTCTTCTTTTTTTCCTTCCAGGGACCTAAATTATAATGAGCTGGTGGAATTTCCAATGGCGATTAAGTCACTCAATAGACTTCAAGAGCTGTAAGACTTTTATTTTCTTTCTGTAAGAATAATGTTCAAACAGATCATTTGGGCTCAACTCTAATGTGGGCAAACTACCATCCCAAATCCTAATGGGCATTTTTTCACCATTTCTCCATAATTCTGCTTGATCATATCCAGCATGGCAGTTAAATGTTTCACAGACATCATTAGTGTATTGTAAAATTCCCATACTGTTAATTACCAGCAGGGAATCTGCTGTGAACTTTATTAACGATGGCTTTGACCCCAGTGATGACATATGTACACACTTATAGGTCTGGATAGAGCCATTAAAAGCACACAGAATTAACAGGGATATACTTTTCTTTTTCCTAGGCTAATTTTTGCTGCTCCTGCTGTTTCTCTGCTCCCAGGAAAAGTTTTGGGCTTCTAATTATTACTTTTGGTAGATTTCCCTTTTCCACATCACTGGTCCATTCATTCTTTTATGACAAGGACAATTTGTGACATCTCAAGCAAGGTTCATGCACTATGAGTAGATTTCCCAGGCATTAAGGCATATCCGCATGCTGCTAATTGTGTGGATGATGCTTCCAGTTCAGTGGTGGGTTTCAAAAAATTTTGGAACCTCTTCTGTAGGTGTGACCTGCTTTCCGGGTCCACTGGTGGAACCTCTTCTAACCGGTTCGGTAGATTTGACGAACCGGTTCTGCCGAATAGGTGCGAACTGGTAGGAACCCACCTCTGTTCCAGTTTCTGCATTCCACTCAACTGGAATACTTTAGTTGCCTTGGTGACATGAAATTACACTGCTCCCAGGATACAGATGTAGACTCTCAAGTTTACCTTGTTGACTTTTTTGAGCGAAAAGGATGTCTCTTCTACTTAATCCATAATCCATACTCTAATGCAGTGTTTCTCAACCTTGGCGACTTTAAGTCCTGTGGACTTCAACTCCCAGAATTCCCCAGCCAGCTGTGCTGGCTGGGGGATTCTGGGAGTTGAAGTCCACAGGACTTAAAGTCGCCAAGGTTGAGAAACACTGCTCTAATGATAGAACTCCTGATTGCCATATGATATTAGACAATTGCTCTAATTCAGATTTACTAAAAAGTCAATTATGGTATTTGGTTTACAATTTTCATTCCATATTTCCATCCCATAAAACTATACACACAAACTCACTTATATCATGGAGGAATTGGAGGATTTAACCACAATTTTTGTTTTCGTGCAGGATACATTAAGAGGTTATTTGACAAATAAAATAAAATTATTAATATGTTTGCATGTCCGTGCAGCTGGGGAGCATGATTTATGTCAGCTTTCAGCCATGTGGATTCAGCAAAAAAGAAATCTGTCCACTTGTCCCATTCAATCATTATTCATACAGCTGTGCAATAAATTTTAAGTTTTCCTGCTCTGTTTCTTTTAATCATCCTAGCATTTTTGTTTGTTTGTTTAAAGGGGCTTCCATAACAACAACATCCAGGCTATTCCAGAGAAAGCATTTGCTGGAAATCCTGTACTTCAAATTATGTAAGAAATAGCACCATAAAATTCAGGGGCATTTCTGGATCCCCAGTCTTTCAATTATATTTACAAGTAATTTCATAAGCATTCGTACTAATCCTTATGATGGCAGAATAGTGAAATAGTATTGTGATATAAATAACCTAAGGACTGTTCTTTTACATTGAGATAGTGTGCATAAAAGTGCCATTTATGTCATGGCATTGTAGTACCTTCATCATTGCCTTTCCCCTCCTGTGGATATCTCTGTGCGTGAGAGTCCCAGAGATGGAAGGAAGAAGGAAAAAGATAAAACCTGTGTGACAAGACCCTCATGCAATTGCTGCCAGGTATGAGATTCGCATTAGACATCATGATGCAACTATTTATTTGCATAATGATGTCATCAAATTCATATTGTCATTTTGACATCATTGTACTTTGCTGTGGATGCTGTTATGTGTGAATGTGTTGTGTCACTGATTTCTAAGGCAGAAAGATACTGCCAATTTCCTCATTTCTGACTCAAAATGCATATTTTGCCTACTCAAATTTCTGCCATGTTCAAGAAGCAGCCTAATTGCTCACATTTGGTATCAGATGCTAACTCAGCACTCATAGCCTTCCGTTCCAATGTTGCTCTATTGTGTCTCCCAGCATTCCTTACCTCAGTGATGCAGATTGGGACAGCTGTGAATTTTAGTTGAACAACATCTGGAGAACCATAGTTTTCCCATCCCTGTTCCAAAAAACATAATCTTTCAGGAAAATGAAAAACTGAAAAAGCATGTTTGCACATCATTTTTAGCAATGCCACCTCACATAAATCTTTGTATCCTCCTATATCTGGAAAAGAACCATTATTCTGCATTGTTTTACCTAGGAACAGCTGTTGAACCAATTATATATCCATTTCCCTGTTTCATTTTTCTATTGGGATAACAGAGGATTATGTGAGTTTAGAAACTGGGGGGGGGGGGAATCTAAGGAAAACTTTCCAACCCATCTCTGTGTTGTTTTCTTAATTTCCTTCAAATAAATGAGTACAAATGAGTCTTGGAAAGTATGTCGCAATGTCAAGAAGATGTTCACATGCTTTATGGTAAATATCTTTTCATGTAACACCAATCATTTATTGAACAGGCTTCCCATTGACTATCCTGATTTGTGCTGTCTTGAGCCCTTGACGAAGTAAAGGATGGTGTGAAGTATGCTTTCCCCTCTCTCCTGCAGGACTTTAACCCAGGCTGGAATCCATTTGCTTCCTGGAGGAATGTGTCAACAGTTGGCAAGCCTACGGGTTCTGTGAGTTATAAGTACATTTTGCTTTCTTCAGGCTTTGGGGAATTGCCTTTATCACCACTACACCATTCACAGGTCTTTTGCTGAACAATATATTTATTTATTTATTTATATATATAAAAACAAGATATAAGAGCCACAGTGGCGCAGTGGTTAGAATGCAGTAGTGCAGGCTATTTCTGCTGATTGCCGGCTGCTTGCAATTTGCCAGTTCAAATCTCACCAGGCTCAAGGTTGACTCAGCCTACAATCCTTCCGAGGTCTGCAAAAGGAGGATCCAGATTGTTGGGGGCAATATGCTGTCTTTTAGAGAGGGCTATAAAGTACTGTGAAGCGGTATATAAGTCTAAGTGCTATTGCTATCAGGGTTCTTTTGTACAGTCATGACAAGTGCTTAATTTGCTTCCTTTCTCCATTCCAGGAACTGATAATAAGGGAATTGTATGATTATATCTGTGCCCTTTTTCACATTTCTTGCATAAATTGAAAGCCCTGGTTACAAAAAAGCAAGGGTGGGGATGGAGAGAGAAAAAAATCATGTCTGAAATTTAAAAAAATGCTTTAGTTCAAGTTGATGGAAACCCTGCTGCAATTGAGACACAGGGAGGGGGCTGTAGAATAAGAATCGAGCACTTGAACATTCCCAGCACACAAATAAAGCTGCTTTAAAGTAATGTAATGGCATCACATTTATTAATATTTGGGATGTGTCCATGCTGAACATTTTTTATTTATTCTATTCTTTTTAACTTATGTTATTTTGAACATCGTTCAAAAATACCTTACATAAATTGAGGCAACATGAAAGCATATGTTACGTTGCTCTAACATGTGGGGATAATGTGTGTTTGTCATCTTCTAAAGCAGTAATGGAGAACTTGCAGCGGCTTTCCACTTGTTGCTGGACTTATTTTATTGTGGGCTTTTTTTGAAGAGCTTCAAAGCCCTCTGTTGTTTTGAAGAAACACTAGATAAGAGTTGTTTATAGTTGTTTTTTTATTTTTATTCAATTGGGCGTAATAGACAAGTTAATAAGAAATGGATTGGGGTAATCAAAGAATAATACCAGAAACCGGATAATGAAATGAATAAAAGGAGCAGTGCCAAGCATCAGTTGGGTACAAGAAGATTTACCTGTCTGTGGGGTTTCCTGCTTCCCCAGCTGCATAGCCTGAGGTCATGCACTCCCTTCCTGTGTACCATATGCATGCCAAGAGGGCCTTTAAGAAGACTGGCTTTGTTCTAACCTTTGTTATTTTCCACACAGCGAGCTTGCGCACAATCACATTGAGAAACTGCCCAGTTTTCATCAGTGCCAGAAGCTGGAAGAAATGTAAGTGTAAGCTTTGCTGTGAAATTCCCACATCCAAGTAACTTATTGAGCATCTGGTGGGTATGTGTGAACAATTCAGAGCTTAAACCTGGTATACAGTGACCTAGTCTGGACTCCTCTGAAAATTTTATATCTCAAAGATTGGGGGGACGACGACACATTCTTCCTCTCTTTCTATCACTCACCTTCGAGATGAGGTGGACCAGTTGCTTTCGTGGTGTGGAGACAATAACTTGGTCCTTAACACCAATAAGACCAAGGATCGTATAGTGGATTATAGAAGAACTAGATCAGACATCCAGCCCTTGCTTATCAATGGAGACCGAGTGGAGCAAGTGGCTAGTTTTAAGTTTTTGGGTGTTATCATAAAAGAGGATCTCACATTGCAGCACTGGTCAAAAGGACCCAGCAGAGATTATACTACCTGAGACTTCTCAGGAAACAAAAGCTGAATGAAAAACTGCTGGTGACCTTCTACCACCGCACCCTAGAGGGTATTTTAACTTACTGCACCTTTGTATGGTTTGCTAATTGTACAGTGGCAGATAGCACAGCACTCCAGGGGGTTAATGTCATTGACCAGAGGGTCATTGGTTGCCCTCTCCCCTCTTTGGAAAAGCTTTATAACTCCTGCTGCAAGTTCAAAACATTCTTAAAGATTCATCTCATCCTGGGAACCCTTTTTTGAATTATTACCACCTGGCAGACGGTACAGGATCATAAAAACAGGGACAAATAGGCTGAAAAACAGCTTCTATCCCAGAGCAGTAAACTATATTGAATTATACTGTGTATTGTAATATTAATGCAGAATCAGGGGTTTTCAATTCAATTGCATAGAATGAGAAAGATGTGTGTTTGTGTTTTATTTTTATAGTTATAATGTACACTGAAAGTGGCATTTAATTTCATTGTACAAGGTGCAATAACAATAAAGTAAAGTAAAGTAAAGTAAACCTTTCTCTCTTATTACAGAGACCAGTAGATAACATAAAAGCTTGAATTAATCTTTGTATTGTTCTGGTGCTGAGAATAATGGGAGCCTCCAAAATATTTTATAACTGAGTTTGAGTTGCAAAGGTTACAGTGAAAGCAAGACATGAAAGCACAGAGTCTCCAGTGTTTTCTGCCTGTCCCCTTTAGATATGGTATTCTTGGGGCCGAAAATATCATCTTGTGTCATGGAGCTCTCCAAGCTCCATAGCAGGAGCAGATGTTGAAGAGGCCTGGGAATTCTTGGTAAAAAGAAATGTTGTTACTTGCATGCTTTTGATTTGAATAGTGTGCTGCCCCAAGCCTGAGGCTCTTCAAGGGGAAAAGGGTGGGAGAGGATTGGGTGGGTATGTTCCTTGACCCACTTTCCCCTTGAAATTTGAATCCCATGCAATCCTTAATAGATGTAACCTTCTTTGCAGAAGTGCTTTCTTCTGTTGCCAGTGAAGCAAGTTTTTCTCTCTCATTGCAGCCTTTCTGTCTTTGCAGTGGCCTTCAGCACAACTGTATCCACGAAATTGGAGCAGACACCTTTGGGCAGCTCACAGCCCTCCGCTCCCTGTAAGTACAGCCGTCAGGGAGCTCTCAGGGCCTTCTGTGATAGAAGAAAAGAGTCAGGAGATTGTGAACTGAATAAGGCTTTGTGCTCTTGACAAGATTACAGGCTCAATTATATAAAGAATTCTTCAAACAAGTTGGCCTGTTAGCCCATGGTCACCCAACATTTGATCCCAATACAGTTAAGCATAGACTCAGGCCTACAAAAGCACTCTACAAAATGAGTTTAAAATATGACCACAGAATAAGTCTTTCCCACATGGTACTCTCCAGAAATGTTGGATTATAATATATGTTCTCTGATTCTGCAATCATTCGGCAGCATGGCTAGTGATTGTGCTAGATAGCGATTTGGGGAGTGAAAAGTTCCAATCATCGGGAAGACGTCATATTGGGGAAAGCTGCCTCTGTTGTGTCATCTCTCTCTCACACATACTCTGTGAAAAAAAACTATGATATGTTACCTTCTTCAAAATCACGAACAGGAAGAGAAACTGATAATATTTCCAATTTTTATCTACAAAATATTTAATGAACAAGATTCACCATTAATTTGCTAGCCTGTAAACTATTTTAAGTTCTCTGCAAAAAGTAATTACCAGTATATGCCGATTTTTTTAACCCCAAAGCCCCGAGTGTTGATTTCTCTCCCTTTCCCTATACCAGTTTTTGGAATATGGGTTAGAAGATATTTTAATAGCACCACATGACTTATCAGTATTCAAATGTACACAGAGACACACAATCTCTCTCACACCCACTAGAAGTCTAAAGTTTGGGAAAAGACAAATGCTCCAGTTTCTAACAGCTTTTCCCAAATGGAATAATAGTAGAAGCAAAAGTGCCATCAGCGGACAATTTGTGTAAGCCGCCATATGGAAAATTACTTCCATGTTCATTGCTCCTTATGCTTCCATATGGTTGTAATTGGACTGAAAATATTTGGATGCCAACTAGATGACATAAATAATCTGTCAGTTACCAAATTTTTGAAGACTATTTGTGTGGTAACCCTGAACTAGGAAAGGCCATGGTACATGGAAAGCAATAACTATAAAGATGGCATCAAATAATTAGGCCACCTTGACAGTTCCTGAGTTTTCCTTCATTCATCAAATGTGGGGCGCTTCCAGGTATAATGAAAGATGGGGATGGAAAAGAAAATCTGTTGTATCTCCTCACTGAGAGGTCTATCATTAATATCCATTAATTTGTTTTGACCTGGAAATCATTTTGCATGCAAAGGGCACAATTGGGAATAAGAAATCTTTAGAATTTCTGAAAGCAGCTTTGTTATAGAATGTTTTTTTCCCCCAGAGAAATTATTTGGCCACCTCAAATAGCTTGTTATGTTACCAGATACTTTATCTTTTTAAATTTATTATTTTTAAAGAATTTTCTACTACATCTAAAACCCAGTGCCAGGCAATTTTGCCACTGCTCATACCAGAACAAGCTGATAGGAATTGTCATCTAAGGTTTAGATGGTACTGTGTTGCCTTCCTCTAATCAATGTCCTTCAAAGCAGATTGCAAGTATTATGTATACCAACTGTATAAACTGTATAAAAAGTGGAATGTAGAAAAAGTCAGGTAAGAAATTATGGTTTCTAAAAATGGGTTTTCAATACAGTTGCAATAAAGACATATGTGGTTAATAAAAACAGATATTCTGCAAAAGAGAAGTTATCATAAATCTTCATGCAAACATGAATTTCTCTGAGCACAATTCAGGAATTGACTTTGACTTTCAAGAAGTTGGCATCCAATAATTAAATTGAACATATTGGCTTTGGTTATAATGGGTAACTGTGCAAAGCAAACAGGATCAGCATCTGTCCTCTCTAATGCCTTCTAAATATGTTGAATTATAATTCTAATAATTTTCAGACAATAAAATTGATTAACTATTTATAAAACAATTATTGTACATAAAATCGCTACCTAGAGAGCAGCAAGTTGGAAAAAAATGAATATAAAGCATATTTCCCATCACAATATGTATTTTGCTTTGCAGAGACCTGAGTTGGAATTACATTCAGTTTATCCACTCTGAAGCTTTTCTGACGCTTCATTCCCTCATCAAGCTGTAAGTTACATTGCATAGGACAGATATATGCTCTCCATAGACATTTAAGCCTCAGGGTGATTGGGAAATGCCCAGAAAAAGGCCATGGCAAACCACTTTGGTTTTATTGCTGAGTAAATTATATGGACATATCAACTATTGTAGTCACCTGATGATATTATATGGCGAAGATATAAAATGCATGAACAGAAGGAGAAAAAAATAAAAAAAATCTGTTTGGTTTCTTTAAAGATGATGGCTGAAAGTAGAAGATCAGGTACACAAACTGAGTTCCCTAGCTTCAAGGAATCATGGCAAATTTAGGTAGCCTGCATAGAAATAGCAAACTATTAAGCTTCGCCATCTAAGCTGGAAATATTTGGATATAATATTGATATCTTATTGACTGCAAGTTAACTTACAGTAGTTAACTAAGTTAACTTATTGACTTAGTTATTGCTTTTTGTAGAAACTGAAATATAAAGATATCTAAGTAAGCCAAAGGTGTTATGGTGCCACTAGTTCTATAAAAGCCGTGGTTGTAAGGTGAGTGGCCAGTAGGGACTAATAAAATGGTCTACAGTGTATAACGGATCGTTATGCTGATGTTTACCATGTTCTGCAATGTTAAGGTGCTGCAACCATCTATGAGACTAAAAGGAAAACATTAAATCTGTTTATAGAGCCAAGTATTCATATTTCATTTCTAAGATATCAAAACTATGTCACATGAAAGAAGCTATTTTAATCGCTTCTTCCCTTACAGGTTGGCACTCATAGCTGCTTCTTTCTCCATTGAGGTGGAGATAGCATCCAGGAATGGGTTGACCTCATCTGCTCGCTGATTGGACTGAGTCTGCCAGTTTCCAGGGCCAAACCACTGATCAGACCTTTCCTGCCTGTCCCCATACAGTACAAGCACAGATTAGTCCCAACTCATCAGTGCTATTAATTTATTACCTGGGGTAGCTCTACTTCTAAAACACATACAAAAGCAAAGGTATCAGTTTAGTCTGAATTCTGATAGAAACACATGCTTCTTTCTTGATTTATTCCCAGCAATAGCCCATCAACTCACCCCCAAAATACTTATTAGCTTTAAAATAATCAAGAACTGAAGGCAAAACTTAATTGAAGCAGCAACTGTATACATGCTAAATCAAATGCTGAGATGCTGCTGCACTGAGTCCCCCACGCCTCTTTCTGTCCATTCCAATGGGTCCTGTGCTTTTGTCTGTCACAGGGATTTGACTGACAATCAATTGGTGATGCTTCCATTGGCTGGCTTGGGTGGACTGACTCATCTGAAGCTCAAAGGCAATCCTGCACTGTCTGAAGCATTCACTAAAGAAAGTTTCCCCAAGATAAGGTGAGCTTCATTTCTAATTTCTGGCTTCCCAGGGACCAAAACTTAATTTACTTCGATCTGACTTTTGCTGTCTATGTCTTTACTAGGCAGTTCCATATAATTCAGTTCAGCTAAAAGTTTGAGCAGCTCCTGCTTGCACTCTGTGTTCATCATTGACTTGAGAAATTGATGAGCCATTGAATGGCTTGTCATGGGCATTATCCAAACTCACACACACAAAGCAATCAGCATGGTAACCTATTAGTCTGATACAAAGAAAGCACCAATTTGGTTATAATACAGGCAGCTAACACATGATTAGTTCTGATTCTATAAAGAGATTTAATGATCTATGTATTTGCAGGAATATAAATTAATAAACTATGCAAATAGGGCATAGAATTTCCATATTTTATATTCCTGTAAACACAGAGAATACTAAGAGGGCACTAAGATATGATACAAATATATACTTATGTATGCCCATTTAATTGTTTTATCTTTCCCAAACAATCTTGGGAAATGCAGTTCTATAAAAATGGTGCTAGAAATTATCTGTCAGGAATCCTTAACCATATTTACAAAATTAGTTTCCAGAGAGAGGGAGTGATGGTTAAATTAATCAAAATTTATACATTCATACATTTATGCATGCATATCCAGAATCAAAAGAAGCACTTTGGAAATCATAACCATTTCTTACCTTTACCAATTTAAATTTCTAGCCCTGAAAAGTTTAAATTTTGAATCATCTGTTTACAATATGTAACACCATGCAAATTCACAACAAAGCAAAACCAAAAAACTAAACCTGACAATGTAAGATTATAAAATACTCGTGGTGAATAATTACATTTGAGTGGCTATCAAGAAATGTTCATTCTTCACTAACTTCCAAAAGGCTGTCACTTTTCTATACTCTTGGCAAAGGTCTCGTAAGGAAGTTTATTTCTACACTTCCTGCTTCTTGCTCATTGCCCTTTTTCTGTGTGCTAGTTGGACTGACATGCACAGCATAATCTTAGTCTTCAATATTACTATACTACGTGATATACTGAGAATGCAAAAAAAAAAAAAACCATGAGTATTGTGCTGGGTGTCCATTACATGCAAAGTAATAGATACTGATCTCTTGCATATTTAGAATTATGGTCCTCTGCACCTTTAGTGGTTGTGTGAAAGGAGGGTGATTGATTGTTTGCAAGTCTGCTTGTAAAATACCCATGTAAAATGCCCTTCTACTGTGAGAGTGTCAAAGGGTCAAGATCTTTGATCTGGGAATTCTCCAGTTTAACTTTATCCCTTCCCGTGTTCAATTTGCAAACAAAACAAAGCCACCTTAGTTCCAACATCTATTTCTATGCCCATTTGGGTGCAGAATGGCAGCATGTACCATAACTGATAATCCTATGTTCTTCTTCATAGGGTCTTGGAGGTTCCCTATGCCTACCAGTGCTGTGCCTACGGAGCCTGTGGCAACGTCTTCAAAATCTCCAATCAGTGGGACCCGGAGGACATGAGTCCTGAGGATGTTGATGGCTACAAGAGGACCCTGGGACTTGATCATTGTAAGATCAAGTTTTGATTTTAGGCTGCTTCTGCCTTTTAAGTTTGCAAAATTTAAGTTTGCAAAATCTGAGGTACAGCTTACAATAACAAATGCAGGAATACTATTGGAAAGGAAAGTCTACCCAAGCTCTTTTTACATGTAGTCCTCGACTTATGACTGGTCACTTAGTGACCATTTGAAGTTATAATCCCCCCCAATCTACTTATGATCAAATTTTGAAGCTATGACAGCTGCACACGCATGCCTTGAGGTAACGTGATCACATTTTGTGACTGGGCAGCCAGCTCACTTTTACGGCTATTTGCAGCCTCAGTTATGTGATTGCAATTTTTTATGTTTTTTGTCAGTTTCCAGCAAAAAAATCAAAACCAAACCCATAGATTTGTTTAATGACCATGACATTTGCTTAATGACTGCCACATAGAATATCATAAAATTCAGTCACATAGGGACCACTTACTGACTGCAACAACTTACAATCATAATTGTGGGCTCATCTACTGTCATAGGTTGAGGACTATCTGTATTTGGGGTATTTATTTATTATTAGAAAGCCAGATTGCTAAAAGCACCAGGAGAGCATGAGTTGAATGAAGCCAGTTGGGTGATTTTGGGCTTGTCATTCTCTCTCGGGATTAGGAAGAAAGCAGTGACAAACTACTTCCAAAACTCTTGCCAAGAAAACTGCAGGGACCTGTCCAGGTAATTACCAGGAGTCAGTGAAGACTGTGCATGTGCACACACATCAGTGGTGGGTTTCAAATTTTTTTAGAACTTCTACTGTAGGTGTGGCCTGCTTTGTGGGAGTGGCTTGCCGGCCATGTGACTGGGTGGGATGGCTTGCCAGCCATGTGATCGGGTGGGTGTGGCCAACTTACAAAATGTGGTGAAACTCACTTAACAAGGCTCTTGTTTAGCAACCAAAATGTTAGCCCAGAAACTGTGGCATTTGAAGCATGCAAGTCTTAAAGCTGTCAAGTCACAAGACCCTTGCACCCCTAACCCTTTAGGAAAAAAAACCCCAGGGGTGTTCAAACTTGACAGCTTTAAGACTTGTGGACTTCAACTCCCAGAATTCCTCCTCTCGCTCTTCATCTTGATGATGTGCTGACGGGGGGGGGGGGAGCTGGAACTGTTTCTAAATGGCACTGTAGATTTGTTAGAAGTGGCAGGAACCCACCCCTGACACACATGCACACACACACAAACACACACACACACAGGAATTGAATGGGCAAGTGCTTAGGGGTAAAGGTAGTCTTTCAGACAGGGAGGCCCTAAGGTGCTTAAAACTTCAGAGGTCAGCCTCAGCACTTTAGATGGCGGATAATTGGTAGCCAGCACACCTTGTCCCTATATCTGGTTCCTATTAGAAATCTGGGTAACACATTTTAGACCACTCACATTTTTAAGATGCTTTTTAAAAATAGTCCCATTGCATTCATCAATATGAGTTGCGCCCAGGGTGATGATAATTGTTGTTAAACCAAGTCAGTTCAGGAAGGGTTGTAGTTGGCACTAGAGCCATATGTGTGCAAATCCACTCCTAATAGTACTATTACCTGCAAATCCAGTGGCAGCAGAACGCAAAGTGCTCTCTCCAATTGCCAGTCTGTTTGTAGAGACCCGCAACCCCATCCAGAATAAGCTTTCTCCTTAACAACAATGCTTCTGCCTTATTTAGATGTCCTTTCAGCACAGCCTTTAAGGCAGACTCCCTGGCAAACAGGACCAGAACTACTGGAATAAAGTGTATAAGCAGTCCTCCACTTGCGATCACAATGGAGATCAAAATTTCTGTTATTAAGCAAGGTGGTTGTTAAGTGAGTTGTGCTCAGTTTTATGAGCAATTGCTTTTTTGCCACAGTTGTTAAGAGACTCACCACAGCTGTTAAATGAGTCATACTGTCATTAAGTGAATCTGGCTTAGGCAAAGATTGCGAGTGGTAATCCTATGACCCCAGGAAGCTGCAACTGTTGTAAATACATGCTGGTTGCCAAGCACCCAGATTTGGATCACATGACCATGGGATGCTGTGTGTATGTTGTAAGTATGATGACTGGTTATAACTCACTTTTTTCCATTATAGCAATAGCACTAGCTATAGCACTTATATATTCACAGTGCTTTACATTCCTCTCGAAGCAGTTTACAGAGTCAGCATATTTCCTCCAACAATCTGGGTCCTCATTTTACTGACTTCAGAAGGATGGAAGGCTGAGTCAACCTTGAGCCTGGTGAAATTTGAACTGGCAAATTGCAGGCAGCCGGCAGACAGCAGAAGTGGCCTGCAGTACTGCATTCTAACCACTGCACCACCGCGGCTCCTATAACTTTGAATGGCCATTAAAAGAATGGTTGAACACAAAGGATTACCTGTAAATGATTATCACTCCATCTGTACACTTCCACTGCTTCTGTAATGTTTATGACTAGTCTCAGTCTTTTATCACAACTTCTGTACATGTACTTCAAAAGAAAGACTTAGATTCACTTCAGAAAAAAAGTCTATATAACTAGATGCCTTGTGACTACTAGGTAGAAGATTTGTCTAGTATGCAAATCCTTCTGTGGTGGTGGAGGATTTCTATGAAGTTGCAAGAGACATGCAAAAACATTGATGGAAGTATATGAATTCTCAAACCACCACATTGTTTGTTTGTGGCATGACATGATTGCATAAACATGCAGCCCACACACGCGCCCAGTATCTAGACTGAGAGTGGACTTGAAATGAGAAACTTATTTGATGCAGACTACTGGGGAGACAGGACTTGCTAACCCTCACTCCTTTTAGATCCTGTTTTTAAATTGTGACCTAAAGTATAATGATCTTATCATACTATATTAATATATTATATTATAGCTATGGGAACAGTTTCTCAAATTTGTACAGATATGGTTCCAAGATTGAAGGGATACACCTCTGCTTGCAATCTGATTAATGGTTTCTGGGTTTGACTAGAATTTATATTTAATTGGTAGTCTTGTGTTATCTTAAACTTCCCCTGTCTAGCCCCTTGCTCTGTATTTTTTGGAGATGAAGAAATAATAATAAGAGCTGTGGTGGCACAGTGGCTAGAATGCAGTATTCCAGGCTGGCTCTGCCCACTGCCAGGAGTTTGATCCTGACTGGCTCAAGGTTGACTCAGCCTTCCATCCTTCTGAGTTCAGTAAAATGAGGACCCAGATTTTTAGGGGCAATATGCTGACTCAGTAAACCGCTTAGAGCAGGACTGTCAAACTCCCGGCCCAGGGATCAGATGCGTCATGTGTTGGCCACGCCTATGCCTGGTTTAGTGAAGGGGAAAAAAGTCCCGATACATCATGTGATGACACCGTGACAACATGAGTTTGACACCCCTGCTGTAGAGAGTACTATAAAGCATTATGAAGCGGTAAATAGTCATTGCTACTTTTAAAAATAGGATATCTAGATATCTGCTCCAGTTACCATTTTCCCCTATTGTAGGTTGATTGACTATATAGGAATGCCTTATACTCATTCCTCCCTTAATTCCTATGTCTTGATTTCAGGGACAAAGAATATAGTGCTTGCAGATAGTTCAGTTACTTGATGGTTTGTGTAGATATGAGCATGTTGATGTAGGAATTAATTCCCATTCTTTGGGAAACAGAACGCCCACTTTGACTAGAATCACTTTTTCTTTTGTCACCTTCCAGCACTATCAGTAACTTTGTAGTATCAAGGAGCCCATTAGTTTATCATCTACAGTGGAGTCCTGTGGTTCTGCATCTGCTTGCCAATGACTGGGAAGAAGGGTTTGCTCTCTTCTCTTCCTGGAAAATCTTTAGTTCAGCCACAGTCAGAACTAGAAAACAGAGTCGATTCAAGCCAGCAAAAGAAGGGGTCTTACACATAGTGTGCATCAGACCATTGAGTCTTGCTATGCATTCAATAGCATACAAGGTCATTTTTTGCTCGCGAGTTCAATGGGAGCTCTGTATAGCTCCCTTTGTATAACTGGGCTGCTTTTCTGGCAGGATGTTTGTGGGAAAAGAATATGCACCTTTTCTAAAACTGCCCCAAATCATGTTCTCAACACCTTCAAGAAAATAAACAGCAAAGTCTAGACTACTGGGCAACAGGTCCTTCTCTGGGTGCCAGCATCTTACTAGTTCGGCTGAGGTGGCTCTGGGTTTACCTTTGTAAGGCAGTAGCAGTGACCTGAAATTCAGTCTCCCTCTCTCCCTCCCTCTCCCTCCCTCCCTCCCTCCCTCCCTCCTCCCCCCCCTCTCAAACCTCCTGGAAATATTCATCATATTATGTGTTGTGTAAGTTTTCTCTTGAAGACAGAAAACTAACTTCACTGGAGGGGAAAATACTTAATGGTAGGATTTACATCATTTTATTGACAAAAGTAGAAAATCTACAGAAACAGCTTTTCATTCATTCCAGAATAAGGAAAGAAAGTTGCACCTAATGAACGTCTGTACCTGGACTAGCACTGATGATGTAACCTAGTTTGGGTAATGAAATGTCTGCAAGAAAACAACCAAGCTCAGAGAGCACCAAGGATATCTCATTTCAACCCTGAACTACAAATATTCTCTTTATTGGAGTCTATACCTGTGAAATACATAGTTCATTTACTAACCTATGTCACAGGAGTCACTTCTAGAATTGGAGCTAAATTGTTGAGGATTCAGAACTAGTGGTTCAACCCTATGTTAAGAAAACTTTCCAGAAGTGATATGCTGCTACTATGGAACTACCCAATGCCCTTATCATAAAATCTAAAATTAAAGATTAGAAAATGTTCACAAGGCAAGGTAGAAAATTAAATATGACATGCACAAAAATACTTTTTTTAATTAAAGAAAAAAATATGGTTCTAGATTTCCTGGGATATATTTAAAGAATTCTGAAAGTACTTTCTCTTTTGTTCTGACTTGGAATTCTTCTAACGTCCCTTTAGAATTAAGCAACAAAATTTCTGGGGGGGGGGGTGGAACAACAGAAATATCCTTTGATTCCTGCCAATTTGGTATTAAGGGACCAACTGTAGCTATATCTCCTTTGAGACTGCAACCTTTTAATGCTCTACAGAGTAGTTATTTTATGGATGTAACTCTATAGAAGTAATTTTTCAATAAAAGATAATTTCCTAGTCTGGAAATTTGTTTTTCTCCTTTTATTTTTAACAATTATTATATATGTTTGGTTTATTTTCAGTTTCCTAGCATGGTAAGTCATGAACATATTTTTTTTCAAGAAGAGCTGTCGTATAATACAGCAGAGTTGACATTTATGTCACTTCAACAGCCATGGTTTTAAGAAAAAAAAAAGAAAAATGTTTCATTCTAAATATAAAAACAAGTTAAGTATCAACATGCTTGTAATTCTTCCTTTATTACTGTTTAGATGACTTAGACATGGATGACTTCCAGGCAGACCCTGATGATTCAAAACTTCGTACCAAGATCCAATGTACACCCAGCCCTGGTAAGAACATTACCAAAATATATACAATATAATTTACAACAATTACGCGGGTTTGACACCCCTGATCTAGCCCACAATAACCTGGAAATAAAAGGGGCATGAAAAGGTGCTACTGTGAAGAATAAGAAATGTATTTGTCACTGCATTAGGAATAATGCAATGGTAATGAATGCAACAATTTGATTACCTTTTTTATATACAGCAAAAATTTAACTTCTAATATTGGGGGGGGGGAGGAATCATGTCACAATAAGCCCTAAGACATACTTTAGAAATCACACACAATACAAAACGAAACCACACTTTGACATAGCACAAAGCGTAAACACCGCATCTGTTGAAATCACAGATGAAAATAAACAGATTTTTCAGTAATCTAGAAGAGTTTTTATTCTTCTATTTATTTGTTTCTTCCTACAATTAGTGGAAGCCAAATGCAATATCCCAAATGAACCGTTTTTCTCTGAAAGGTCAGCTGCAAAACTTTGATTGCAGCAATGACCTTAAAATGGTGAATTAAGACAATTTACCACGGCTCTGCTTTGTGCCTTTGGCCTCGGAACAGCTGCTCTCTATTTTGGTAACCTTCTGTTGGCATCGTCGTCATCATCTGTAAAAGCAAGTGAGACGATATGGATAAGACATTTTTTGAATGGGTGCTCAGCAGTTTTTGTGCCACTTATTGTTGCAGTGAATTTTCCTTCCTTTTAGTCATTTGGCTCCTTCTTTCTTTCCAGGTCCTTTCAAGCCCTGCGACCATCTGTTTGAAAGCTGGGTTGTTCGCCTGGGTGTCTGGTTGATCATGCTGGTTTCTGTGCTGTGCAATGGGCTGGTTGCAGTGGTTATCTTCGCCTCGCCAGGCTATCTGTCCCCGATCAAGTTTATCATTGGATCCATTGCTGGAGCCAATATGTTGATGGGGATATACTGTGCTATTCTAGCGTTTGTGGATGCAGTCACCTTTGGTCATTTTGCAAAATACGGGGCCAGGTGGGAGATGGGTGCAGGGTGCCAAGTGACTGGATTCCTGTCTGTTTTCGCATCAGAAGCTTCCATTCTTCTCTTAACCCTTGCTGCCGTGCAGTGCAGCTTTTCAGTATCATGCATGCGGACGTACAGAAAAGCTCCTTCCTTTGGCACCGTCAAGGCAGGCGCCCTAAGTTGTCTTCTCCTCTCTTCAGTGGCTGCAATGTTGCCCCTCTTCTCCATTGGGGAGTATGGGGCGTCCCCTCTCTGTCTGCCCCACCTGCTTCCTGATGGGAAACCTTCCATGTTGGGTTTCATGGTAGCTTTGGTGCTAGTGAATACGCTTTGCTTTCTCATTATCACTGGGACGTACATCCGTCTCTATTGCAACCTGCTGAAAGGCGAATTTGACTCTGTATGGGACTGTGCTATGATCAAACATGTTGCTTGGCTCATCTTCACCAACTGCCTTCTTTACTGCCCGGTGGCTTTTCTCACCTTCTCTTCTATGCTTAGCCTCATTCTCATCACCCCCGAAGTCATCAAGTCTGTGCTCTTGGTGGTGCTACCCCTGCCAGCTTGCGTGAATCCCTTGCTTTATTTACTCTTTAACCCCCATTTTAGAGATGATTTGTGCCTTTTGAAGCAGAAGAGTCAGGTCCAGGAAAGCTGTGCCCAGTCCTGTATTTCGGAGGATACAGAGAAGAGCTCATGTGACTCAACTCAAGCTCTTGTTCCTTTCTCCGATATGGATGATATATTTAAAGCACCGGATCTCTTTAGGCTGCCTCCTAGGCGTTCCTCGGTTCTGGATGCCTACAGCTTCTCCTCAGTGACTTTGATCCCTTGCCAGCAAAAAGCAGGTGCCAGAGGACATGTCAGTGGCTTCTCCACCCAAGCTTCCTATCTTGCCGATGATGATCTGCTAATTGCATCAGAAGCCGGAGAACAGGCAAAGAGCAACCTTTGGATTGCCTTGTTCCCTAAACCACCTTCGCCAGCCTTCACATCTCATTTATAAGAGCCAATCCACATTCTCTCAGTAAATGAATGAATCATACAAGATCCTCTCCTGGAGACACCAACAGCTTGGGCAAGTGGCTCTTCTAGGAGGAAAGGTGACTCACTGCATTTCTTCATCTCAAAACAAGGTCAACAAAATCGCATCAATTCCTTTGCAGCCTAGCCTGCTGGGGTCTGCCTCCTCCTCTCCTGCTGCAGCAATGTGAAACTTGATAAGGATATTCCTAGCTGCCTAAGAAATTAAGGCACCCCAAATAAAAGTTCATAATTATTGTGTATCTATCTGCAAGTCCAAGAAAAATAGCAAACCCAGGATAACAAGAACTCTGGCAATTCTGCCCTTTTTAGGAATTACACTGTTCTATAGCTCTTAGTTTTTATGATAGGTGGATCACTTTAGTTGATGAATATCTATCTATCTATCTATCTATCTATCTATCTATCTATCTATCTATCTATCTATCTATCTATCTATCTACCTACCTACCTACCTACCTACCTACCTACCTACCTACCTACCTACCTACCTACCTACCTATCTATCGATCTATTTATCTAAATGGTTGTGTGTGTATGTGTGCATGTTCCAGCATAACTCTGGAATGCCTCAAGCAATTTCAACCAAACTTGGTACACAGATGAATTACTCTCTGGAAAAAAATATTGTGGGAGTAAGACACCCCTAACACCCCTCGGGTTGTATGTTCTGTTAAAGTACAGCCTGTTGTGTGTTAAAATGACTTCTAGTGTACTGTCATAAAATAGCTTCTACTGTACAGTGCAGTGGAGTTCCATGGTAATGGGCCCACAGTACTCCATAAGGGGGCTCCCTCTGGTAAGGGGGAAAATCCAACATTAGAAATTATGTTTGGTCCAGACATTTCCCCCTATAAATCCATACCTAGGCAACACCAGGTTATCAACTAGTATCAAATAAAAAGGACTGAATTGAGTAGAAACATCAAGAAAACAATGTGATTTCAGTTCCATTCCCATGGTTTTTAACTAAAAAGCAACCTTTACATAGCGATGTCTCTGTCTCATAACAATCTTGTCATCTTTTAGAACTATTGTCAAAAAAGCACATGAATCATAAACAGATTACCCAATCATGTTTATCCAATGCAATGTGTGACTGCATATGTATCCACCTGTAGAAACAGAAAAAAATTCCACATAATAATAATCATACAAGGAGACATAGCCACTTTAATCAGTCAAAAACAATGCTTCTTACATGCTCCTACATGTAACTAAGCATGTATTTAAAAGTGTTTAGATCCACTAGAAATCAAATTGCAGTGATAAAATCAAATAAATAAATGATTCAACAAATAAAGCAGTGATGGTGCAGTGGTTAGAATGCAGTATAGCAGGCTAACTCTGCCTATTGCCTGGAGTTCGATACTGATCGGTTGACTCAACCTTCCATCCTTCCCAGGTCAATAAAATCAGGATCCAGATTGTATGGGGCAATATGCTGATTCTGTAAACTGCTGTAAAGAGTTCTATAAAGCACTATGGAGTGATATATAAGCCTAAGAGTTGGTACTACTGGTATTGCTAGGACAGTGACCATTCATAACAAACTCAACTAGCCTAAGGTTTAAGCTTGAACATAGTGCTATGAAAATTTGGTTTAGAACATTTAATTTTTAATTTTTTTTTTCCATTTAAGACTGGAAAAGTCATTCATTATAATCAGAGCAGCATAGGATAATCTAAAGCTAGATCCCTTTATATTCAATTGAAGCCTCTAGAGCAGTGTTTCTCAACCTTGACAGCTTGAAGATGTGTGGACTTCAACCTGGCTGGGGAATTCTGGGAATTGAAGCCCACACATCTTCAAGCTGCCAAGGTTGGGAAATGCTGCTCTAGAGGGTTTATGTAAATTTGGATAGCAGTGTTACTAAATTCATTCAGATTCAGATTCAGATTTAGTTTATTTGTATGCCGCCCTTCTCCGGGAGGGACTCAGGGCGGCAAACAACTCAAAGGGGAGAAAGGGGAACATGAAACACAATATACGTGATTAAAATAAACAAGAATCATACAGCCACACAGGTCGAGAGGGGAGGGGAACTCATCAACCCCAGGCCTGCCGGCACAGCCAGGTTTTGACGGCTTTCTGGAAGGCCTGGAGAGAGGTGAGGGTCCGAATCTCCACGGGGAGCTTGTTCCAAAGGGCCGGAACTACCACAGAGAAGGCCCTCCCCTGGGTGGTAGCCAGGTGGCATTGGCTGGTGGATGGAACCCGGAGGAGGCTGACCCTGTGTGATCTAACGGGTCTTTGGGAGGTAATTGGCAGCAGGCGGTCTCTCATTCTTAGAAGGTACAATAAATTTTCTCAGGCATTTAAAAGCTACAGGTTGATGGTACATTCCCAGATTAATTACTCACTCTTTTTTGCTAAGAAAGATAGTTATCAGCACTAATTAATAATGCATGTAGGGCATGAAATTTTTTCATGGAATTCTTATTAACATTTTAGAGTTCTGAAGGGTTTTACAGAATATAGACAGACTATAGTGGTAGGTCTGCTTTCATAAAGGTGAGAAAACTGAAAATATGGAAGGTAAAGTGGGGAATGTTGCATATTGTCCAGGTGCTTTTTCCTTCTATGTCCTCAAAACTGATCTTACTAAAATAAGAATCCTGATTACTGCAGTTGTGATGATTTGTGAAGAATCCTGATTTCTAGAATTTCACTTTCATAAAAGGATATAAATGAAAACATGGTGTTTTTCTGGGAATTATATCTTACAATCCCCAAATATGATTATTTAGAAGAATGATCCACTGAATTCAGTGAAATTCTTTTCTAGAGAAAGAATTATTAGCTGTTGGTTAAGAATTACTGGTCTTCAAAAATAGAAAATAACACAAATGATTTGTAAGCATTCTTAACACACTAAACAAGGTCAAAATCTTGAAGTTTAGCCATCACAACAGAAAATGTTATATTTAGTAAAGCACATTTAGGCTGAAATCATATACACATACTGTATGTTAATCAAATGTGTTTCTGTGTAGACAGAATCCACATCCTTATTATTTTGGAAATTTATATGTATGTGTAGTCCTCAACCAAAGACCACAATTGAGCCTGAAATTTTGGTTGCAAGTTGCAATCATTACATAGGTCTCCACATCACCTGGCTCAATTTACGATCATTTTCATAACAGACTTTATGTAAATTACCATGGTTGGTAAGAGAATCAGACTACTACTACGCTACTATAGCATCAGATTCAGCCGGCAACCAGTGAATCAACACTTGGCTCAACTGACCACAATTGAGCCTGAAATTTTGGTTGCAAGTTGCAATCATTACATAGGTCTCCACATCATCTGGCTCAATTTACGATCATTTTCATAACAGACTTTATGTAAATTACCATGGTTGGTAAGAGAATCAGACTACTACTACGCTACTATAGCATCAGATTCAGCCGGCAACCAGTGAATCAACACTTGGCTCAACTGAATTTTGTTTTTTAATTTCTCCTGCATGGATGGGAAAACACTAGAATATTTACACATACACATACACACACTTCTTAAATCATTTGTTAATTGTTCAATATCTTGATATCTGCTGTCTTCCTGACGAATAGGTGCACTTATTAAAAATACAAAACATGTAGCCGAATAATTCCAGGTTCTTTGGGTTTTGATACCATTTGAATTATTTTGAACTTGTATTCCATGACATTGATTTTCATCTTCTCTCTAATAAGATTAAACCAGATAATATTTAGAAAAAATAATTATCCTTAGTTGCTGCTTAAGTCATGATCAAATAACTCACAGAGAAAAATTCTACATCTTTGATAAAGTTCAAAATCATGGCAAGATTCCATATTATATCTGACAAAAGTATCAGATGAAATTATTTTAAATGTCATGTGTGCTTTTATCTGTACATACATTGTGCCATAAATGCAATATCCAGCATGTTTGTATATTATGTGTATATTTATATAGAGAGATATATAGCTACCATCCCTTTTATGATCCTTCTATAAACTCCTAATTTTCTTTTTTGTATATTAATTTGTAAAACATTCTTTATTGAAGACCACATAGAAAAATAAAAAAGAACAAATTTATACGTTTTTAAAGACTTTTTTTATTTTTGAATAAACACAAACAGACAAAACACACAAACAACCCCCCCCCACAAAACATCCTCCATTACAAATTGTAGAAAGTGTGTCAATTGGTTACAAAAACTTCCGTGCATCTCTTCCACAGTCATTACCTACAATTCATATCAAATCATATATTTTAAATCAAGTATATTTATATATATATTACTATCATCATACCTTAACCTTCATTTGACTAGAATTGTTTTTGCGTCATTTTATATAATATATTTATATAATATATTCCAAAGCAAAACCACATAATGGCATTCCATTAGCTCTTCCCAATATCATCTAGTAACATTACATCTTTATAACATGCTCTATATAAAAATTGGTTATATTTAATAACAGTTTCTAAACCTCCTTTCATAGTCACCATCTGCAATTTATATCAAATTTCCCCATATATATATATATATATATATATATATATATATATATATATATATATATATATATATATATATATATATATATATATATGCATTATTATCATTATCAATCAATTATTTAACTGTATCCATTATAACTTCATTTTATACATAATGCTCTAAATTTAACTAAATTTGACTTAATTTTTTATTATAAGCTTTCATTACATCAACCTGTGTCTTTCCAGTAATAGTGCAGTCTTATGTCTCTTGCCATTTGTGGCATTAGTATTCTGGTTATTTTCTTAGTAAGTTTTGTATGGACTTCTCTTTGCAACTTATTGCTTATTGCATATCTTCTATAAGCTCGAAATCCTCCATCTGCTTCTTTGATCAGCTTATCTTTGGTTATCACCATTGGTTCTAACAAAATATCTCTCCTTAGTTCCATCAATTCTTCTCTCTTTTCTTCTTCTATATTTTGAGATCTGGGGTAGAGCTCTAGTCCATCTATCTCCCCTTTCCATATTCCACTCTTTGTCAGCGTTCCAAATATCATGCAGAATTAAATCAGAGTCCAAGGCAGAGCTATCCTTAAAGTTTCAATTTAATCAGACAGACATGTTGGCAACAAAATTGTGGAATCCCAAATCTAAAGCTTCCTGGGATTCCACCCAGTTGAAAGTTC
The DNA here is from genome assembly GCF_051295495.1 of Thamnophis sirtalis. NCBI lineage: Eukaryota > Metazoa > Chordata > Lepidosauria > Squamata > Natricidae > Thamnophis > Thamnophis sirtalis. The sequence goes on from NW_028261387.1 coordinate 62,326,768, forward strand.
ATGATCTTATCCCCACACCCATAAATCCATCACATGGTCCAACCTTCTTCAACCATGCTGGCATCTCCACCCAGCTGGTTCCGGTCAGTTGCAGAGGTACAGAGAGAAAAGATGACCTTGGGTTTCTAGAAAGAAATGACAACAACACATTCCACAATTCTACTCCTTTCTATCCCCCCTCCCAATTACTATACTAATGAAATGAAATAATAGAGAGTGTGGCAGGCCAAAGATCCTAAAAAGGAATATGACTGCAGGCCTGACACTCTTTCCATTTCCAACCACGGTCAGTTCACTGTCAGTATCAACAATTTTCTTTTCTCTTTGTTTATTTTTTCCTTCAGTTTTTAGAACTCTGACTTCCACTTTCTTCATTTGATAAACATCCTCAATTTTTCCATCAAATTTTGATGTTCTAGGATCTATGTTCTCCAATCTCTTCTCAATTCTCTGTTACTTCTAATAATTTTTGAATTTCAAACATAATCTTTTGCAATGTTAAGGTTTCTTTTTCATGTGCGCCATTCTTCCAACTTGTAAATACTGCCACTCTGGCATTCAAAACTTTTTATTAAATTTAAAGCAAGTTCATTTATAATCTTTCAAGACAAGGCTTTATTTTCACTCCACTCCATCTGCCAATGAAGCTCCCAAAAAGCACCTGTATAAACAACCCATGCTCTTCTATCACTCTCTGTAGGCAAGCTAAGAAACCTTGAAATGCAAAATCAAATGATCAAAGAGAAAAAAGAAGACAATATTTCCAAGCTTTCCAAGCCTTCAGCCTCCAAGTGGCAGTGTTACTTTCTTTCCTTCTGTTATTACAGCCCTCTTTGTATTTCTTTTGTATCTTCTTTATATTCCAGGCTTAAAGAAAACAAAATTATTAAATGGAGCAAAAAAACCAAACCCCATCCAATCCAGCATTATAAAAATAAGGAAAAAGATTTTAATCCATAGGTGTAAAAAAAAAGAATATAAAAAGTAGTAAAAGAAAAACTAATCCATTCAATTTAAAGAATAGGAAACATTTGCAAAAGTTCCATTCCGTAAAAGAAAATTTAAAAAAAAGATAACACACTATCTAATGTAGCTTAATTTCGCCGCTTGTTCTCTTGTTTTCAAATTTAATTTAGCTTTAATTTTGGGGGGGGGGTAGTCTCTTTTATAATAATATTTCCTCACCAGATGGACACACTTTCTCTGCCCATTTTCCTCCCGTTCCGGAGCTGTCCCAACTTCAGCAGCTTCAATGGCTGCGCTTCTGTCGCCAGCAGAGATTCTCCTGGATCAATCAGGGACTTTGCAGTGTCCCTGAAATCAGCAGGATGTATTCTTCCCTATCAGTCTCTTCGGGATGGTTTAGGTCCAAGATCGCACATCATGTCATTGCAACATTAGCTCCTCCTCTCACAAATTTTATACTTTTATGACTTTAATTATAAAACTACAAGACTGCAGACTTATCAATTGTAGAATGTTAATATATGAACTAACATTGCACATGTCTCCCATAACCATAAGACATGCATTTGCTGTTCCTTCAGGAGGAAAAGCATGTATATTATTTTCAATATACATTTCAATGTATATATTTCAATATAATATAAGGGGTTACTCTCCAGTATTACATGTATCTGTCATCCTGCTTATGGTTTATGTAATCTTTCTAAAAAGGCTGTTATGTTATTGGCTGTATTATCCCATGTTGCAAGTCTTACTGTGTTCTCCTCCCCTTGGATCCCCAAAAACCAGTCTGATACAATTTACTTAGCTGGTTTCAGATGATAGGTTATTCCAAAAAGGAAATTACATCCTAGGAACTGTCTTTTGGGGGATTATTAAATAGGAAGTGGAATTCGAAGACAGTGAACTAAATCTGGGCAGTGTAGTGAGATTGATGGTAAAAATTAAGATTGACCAAAGGATGTCTCTACATTTAGATCTGGTCATCTGTGTGTGAGTGCATATGTATGTATATGCTGAGAAGAACTACTAAATGGTCAGATATATTGTAGTATGCTAGGCAAGGAGAAATTGAAAATTCCTCAATTAAATGTTTGTCATACAGAAAGATAAAAAAAATAAGACTATACCTCAAACAAAAATAGCAAAGATTTTATTTTAATAAGGAACTTTATCTTGGTAGCAGCTGAACTATCTAGCTAAACTAAACTTGAGGCATCACACGTATCCTCTCAGAAAACTCTTCCCCCCTCCCCCACCCAAATAATTATCTCAGCTTTTACCATTCATGTATATAGTTCAATAAAGATGAATAAGCACTCTTCGTTTAATGCCAGTTGGGTTTAAAGAAGGCTTAAGTGCAGTATTAATAGTCTGTGATTTCAGATAACTGAAAAAAATAAACATGTAGATCAAAGGGTGTTGCTTTTAATCAAGATAATTAAATCTATGAGGAACTGGAATGTTCAGTAAGCTCATCATTTTTTTTCAACACTTCAATTTTTAAAACATCTAAATAATATTGCAATCAAGAACATAAAATACTGAAAACTACAAATGCACATAAAATAATTGGAAACATCAAAGTAAGTACCTAGAACATGATGGGAAATAATAAAATCACAAATCTACAATTGAAAATATAAAAATATTTAGAATATGGTAGTGGATAATAAATCCAGATTACCTGGGCTTTGTCAAAGAAACGTCTAAAAATCAGAGGAAGAAACTAAAGACATGTATAATGGTCTGTGGGAATACTTTTGAGATAGGAGGAAGTGCCCAGCCAAAGCCAAGAGTCAGGTAAGACACATTTCAGTCCACTGAAGAAATGGTGGTATGGAAAGCACCCTTCCTAATTCCCTGGACAATAAAGGCAAAAAGGAGGGGAGAGTGATGTGGTTTCAGATTTGCAAAATTCTATTATTATACACTTACAATAAATGTAGTGTTAATATTCATCGTTGGTTCTTGTTTGGACTAGCTCACAGGGCTGACTGCACAAGTCAAAAAGTGGATTAATAAGCAGACTTAAGAAATTGGGGAAAGACAAAGTTTAATCTTTGCTAAAAAAAAAGTGTCTTTGTTCTTTGCAAGGGAAAAGATACACACACGGCACACCACTGGGACTTTAGCAGAAACTGGGATTTTTTCTCTCCAAACAAAATCATAGAGAAAAGGAAGAAAAATTCTCAGAGCTATAAAGCTATTCATTCATTTATTCATTCAATTTACATAGCTGCCCAACTCACATGACCCTGGCATCTTAGAGTTAAAAAACACACAGACACACACAAAACAATACAAAAATGCAGGTAGTCTTAAACCTACCACTCATTTAGTTACCATTCAAAGTTACAATGGCACTGAAAAAATGACTTATGACGAGTTGTCACACTTACAACCATTGCAGCATACCCATGGTCACATGATCAAAATTCATATGCTTGGCAAATGGCACGTATCCTCTCCCGGGGTCATGTAATCACCAATTATAACCTTCCTACTAGCTCCCAACAAGCAGGCAATGGGGGAAGCCAGATTTACTTAACGACTGCATGATTCACTTAGTGATTTTTTTAAAAGGAAGCATATAATAAGAAACATCCCTTGATATCAAGTAGCTGCAAAAATATTTAAGATAAAATTCTTCTAGTGCCTTATCTATATCTATATCTAAACATCTGAAGATTCTAAAAGAGGTATATAGCTGCCAATTAAACATTTAGATTCCCAAACTATAAAAATGAGAAACGATGGGAATTTCTTTAATGTTGTCTGTATAACAGCAGCTTTTCTGCAGTGTAATTTCATATCACATAAAATATACTGTAGATCTGCTAAAAAGAAAGCTAAAAGTCAGGTGTGAAAACCCCCCACGGTCCAGGGATTTAAATTTCAAGCATTCATATGGTTCTGACATTTCCTCTCTCCATCTAATCAACTATTTTTTCCTACTAATGAAAATATGCTTATAGATTAAATACTGTATAATGTATGTATGGATTCACCTTGAAAGTTTGAAATGTTCAGATGAATATGCAGCTTGCCAAAAATAGACTATGACTTACAAAACAGCTGAAGAACATCAAAATATATACCTTTTTATATTTATTCATACTGTGGCAAGTGAAGATGAAGAAACCACACAACTTTTTAACTGTCAAAAGAAACTGTTTACAATCCATTCATAACATCAGTCATAAGAAATTCCAATTATTATGTATTCTTGCTTTCATTCTAAATATACATAAAGTGCAGTGGAACATACTCTTTATGGAAAGATTTAAAGTATGTTACAGAAATAATGTAAGATTTTATTATTTTATTAAAAAACAGACATATGCCATACTAAACATCATGTCACTGATACAGCAAGACTACCATTACAAAATGAATAAACAATTCCATTAAGCCTATTTAAAAGATGGAAAATTAGATTAAGAACGAACAGTAACAGCCACTGAAATACTATAGCAGGAAATCATTATGTTTCTAAGCGACATTTTTTGGACAATCCACTGATATTGCTTCCTTTCCTCTTCTGGGAAATACTGGAATCTTTTGGGAACTCAGCCTGGCTTTTGTGATTCTCTTCATTGGTGATTTCTAAAGGCTGAAAGAGTATCAAAGAAAAACAATGAGATGGGAAAAGAGTGTTTCATTCTCTAGTCCCAGTTGTTCAAAGAATGAATAACTTTATTCATATCTTGCAAGAATGTAAGCTTCCCAGCTTAGAATTTCAGAATCAATTTTCTCCTCTTTAAATACACGGACACTATATTTTTGCAATTCACTACAGATTCTTTAGGAACTCTATTTTACAAGTTACCATTTTAATAGCACAAACAGCAGGAGAGAAAAATCTTTTCTTTCATTGTTTCCTATCACAGAACTATATTTCTGTTCGGAATGAATAAATTATTTTCTGACACTCCTGCAGTATGAAATCCATAATGTTTTGCAAGTCATAAAAGTTTTTATATACTTTCTGTACATCTTTATTACAATGACTCAAATTCTCACAAAGGCCAGTCAGGGAGAAATTCTGGAAAGAAATATCACTATAAAAGAAATACGAATAGAAAGATCCTTCTACAAATTACAAACCTAGTATTTTATTTATGTTAGTTTGAAATACAAAAAATAAAATTTTACTTTCTGAGTTTTCTTTAATTAGAAGAAAAAAGCACTACTGCAGTACTATATTTTTTAAGGATCAAGTGCCTCCTGGTGTTTCAACTGTGTAACTACAATACTTTTTTCTCCCTAGTAAATATTGTGTAAGTTTGTACATAAATAAAACACATTATTGTTATTTACTAAAAGCTACTTTATACAATTTGCAAAACAGGCATTCTCTTACATTAAAAATCCACACTGGCTATCCTATCCAAATATGAATATGCATATTTAGATATTCAAATACATATACGTGTGTACCACTGTATTATTTCTACACTGTTGTCTTACACCGAGGTCCATGTACTCTAATTCACTTTTTTCTCAAACAAACAGACACACCCTTTCAATGTTTCTCCTATTATGAGTGCTGGAACAAGAGTAGGAAGCCTAGTCTATCAACTCTCCTCTCACTCCTGAATTCTTCCTTTGTTGGGAAAAGCAAAAGGAGTCTAAATACAGCAGGTTGCTGCCACTTCCTTGGAAGAAACATGAAACTGCTAAAACTGGTCCCTTCTGCCCACTGACCTGGAACCTGGATCATGCAGAACCAACATGTAGCTGAGGGGCTGCATAT